>NC_056736.1:26619769-26727269 GCF_019279795.1 Protopterus annectens | reverse complement strand
TCTGGCCATTGTTAATAGACTGTCATGACTGTGTACACATGTCATGTGTACATGTTATTTGGGCTGTGTATGGAGGGGGGGTGGATGTAAGTGTTAATGACTCCCTCTTTATCTGACTGTGCATACTGCTCCAGTTTCTTCTGGTCTATTGGCTGCATATGTTTGTAGGGGCAGACTGAGACATGTCCTGTACCATGGTCAGGATTGAGACTACAGTGAAAATTGGGCCAGAATATGCGATGCTACTGCGTGAGTGACATACAATGATGTATTTGTTCATAAAGTCCGTGTACTCTACTGTTCACTTGACTTACCGGTATGTGTCTGTGGCTGTGGTAATATTGGTTGTGGGTATGCTATTTCACACTGGTGTCTGTTTTTCAGTGCTCTTACATCCCTGTAGTGCCTGCTATATTTGCAAATACATGTGTAATTACCCATAGCAGATTTCCTATTTCAATTAGTTGGTGCTATTTCACTAATTATGTGTTAGCACACACAGGAGGGTGTTGCTGCAGCAACTGTGTTAGGTTATCTATGCCAGTACTTCCCAGTACTTCAGATACAGCCCCATTTTCATGACTTCCACCCACAACTTTGTCAGCCTTGATCAAGATGCATTGCAGTACGGGGTTCTGAGTATACCTCTCAACTGGCTGGGTTGTTTCAGGATGTCCAGGTTTATTGCTCTTATGTCTGGTGTGTTTTACAGATTATTCTCTTTTCTCTGGTGAATCACTGTGATGATATCATGATTGTCAGTAAATGATGACATACATTTCATTGTCATACCTCACATCTATCAGGATATGTATGCTGAAACAAACTGTGTCACTCTGTCAAGAAGAGTACAGGGGACAATGACCTCTTCCCTGGATGCAAAAGTGTTAGTAATGAGATGTGCCACATAGAAGGACTTTCTGACCACAGTGGCAATGCAGTGCTCAAAAGAGGCATTGCTATCTACCTGTGTACCCAGATCTCTTGTGATACCTTCTGTGTTCAGGGGACTACCATCGATATGGTAATTCATGGGAACAGAGTTTTTCCCAAACGGGATGACGACACATTTTCTGACATTGAGCTTAAGGCCATGGCTCTGACACCAGTCATTGGTCTCAGTGAGGCCTTTCTGCAGGATCTCAATATCACTTGGGTAGTTAATAATAGCATACAACTTGAAATTGTCTGCAAACTTTGTCTGCCAGAGTCCCTTCATGTTGGCATGAACTAAAGAGAAGTAGATATCAAACACGAAAGGACCTAGGACAGAAACCTGTGGGACTCCGCTTATGACTGTTTGGCAGTCTGACTTGGAGCCAGCTATTTTGACACTGTGAGTTCTATCTGTAAGCCAGTTTGCAACCCACCTAGTGATATAGGAGTTGATGCCTAGCTTAGTGAGTTTTTGCATGATTCATGTGTCATGCACATCAGAAAGAAACATGTTTTGCCATTTGTTGTCATTTGGCAACCATACAAAGGGGGTTATATTACCTCAAAACCTAAAATAGACATGAGGTATATTCATGTACATCCTAAACAGTAATACAATAACCAGAAAAATATACAAGAGACAAATGGCAACACAGATCTGATGACATTTCAGTAGTTCATGGTCTCCATTTGTAAATGCAGTGCATCTCCTCATGATTAATCTGGGTATGATCACAAGAAATTATAACAAACACTGTCATAACACCATGCAAACAACACAACACACAATAAACTGTCATAACACTGGTCCAGTCTCACTTTATGATGATCTTACATCATGCCATACAGTAAGACATGTTATGTGAGTCCTCATGTTCTATAAAGCTCTATAGTGTGAAGAAAAGAACTATGGTAATGCACAAATGGTTAGATGAAGGTGTGCAATGCAGATCATTATTATTTGGAAATTAAGCAATGCCTGTGAGCAATCAATGACATATTTAGCAATTGCATCTTGCCAGAGTTTAGCACATGCCAGGACAAAAAAAAATCAAAAGGTTTTGTATCAACCTCTGATGCCACAGAAATAGGCAAACTGTGTGCGTATTGATGAACACACTTGAAGGGCTTACACCACTTTCCAATTTTAATGGGTATGGACCCCCTAAATTGGAGAGTGGTGCCTTAAAAATTTGTCCCTCTGACTGTGTCATAAATACTTTCTGTGCATAAGCCACTGCTGTGTGACACAGTTATCTGACAGACAGAAGTTACCAGATTGAAACCCCTGCCTATCATATCAAACACTCTACAGTGCTGTGCATTGGCTTTGTCTGTCACAGAGCATAGCAATGGAGCTTTTCACAAATAACTGAAATTAAGTTGTGAAGAACAAAAGAACATTTGATGATAAGTTGTACTATAATATTTTATCAGAATGATGACAAAGAGATAGCCATGTTAATGTTCACACAGCTGTGAGCAGTGCAATATCAGTGTTTCTTGGCCAAGGAAGCTGTTTCTGTAGTTTTGTGCAGACACACCATCCCATCATTGAACCATATTTCTGTGTATATGCTATCCAAGTCATTAATGAATGCATATGCTGAAGGAGCACTCACACCACAATATTTACAGAACAACTATTTCACTGCCAAGAAATTAATACATAGTTAATAGATTTTTCCTCCAAATTAGACATTGATAATAATAAGTTCATGAAGTCTTATTTGGGCAATTATTAGTATATTCATGTAGTATTGCCCTTTGCTGAAATTGATCAGCAAGCTATGTAAGTTCACCAACTAACAACATGTGCATGGATCACATTCATCACAGTGGACATCATAACACAGCTCAGAGACTCCACCTATGTCAAGTTATTACATCATATGAGAGTGTTGCAATCAATGTTCATGAGATAAAAGGGATATGACCAGTTTGTCCTACTGTAATTGTACAAATTATAACAGTTGTGGATGTTATTCATGCACAACAGCACAAGGATACATAGTGCTTACAGTCAGTCAGTGAGGTTTGAACACCTGGCTATGTGATGACAGAATACACATGATATTGTGATGAATGAATGTGCCACAATGCAAGTGTTGCTAGAATTGTGAGATATTTGGGTATATGAAGACATGACATCATGTTAGTGCTGCAAGGGATCTGGGTACCTGTTATTTCTTTAAAAGGCTGTTGCTATATGTCTATCTCTTACACAATATTGTCTGTTGCTAGGTATGCCCAAACACACATGATGTCTAATATACTCATCACTGTAGCAGGAGAATGGTAATCATGCACAATGTGTGGATAATCATGGTTTCAAACACATGCCTTACTAAGGCAACAGCATACAGAACATTGTCTCATTTTCTCATGCCACAGAAAAAGCATTACTACTT
Organism: Protopterus annectens; assembly: GCF_019279795.1. Taxonomy (NCBI): domain Eukaryota; kingdom Metazoa; phylum Chordata; order Ceratodontiformes; family Protopteridae; genus Protopterus; species Protopterus annectens. The sequence continues at coordinate 26,723,922 of NC_056736.1, read as the reverse complement.
CTCTTTGGAAAGCAAAATGTTATCCATTGAGATCATCATTACCCCATAAACCATTTCAGCATGAAAAACAAGCAGAAATTCTTGTAACCTGAATCTCCAGCTATACATGCACACAGCACAGTCGATAGCTGGGTAACAACATAGTTATCTACATGCACATTCACAGTCATACTGACACAAGTAACTCTACGGAGCAATGTCTGGATTAAACTGACTACCTAAGATCAAAAGGTACAGGACACTACCTGAATCACACATGCCACATGACATGGTGGCTTACAATTGTTGCAGTGAACATTTGAATGGATGACATCACTATTGTTTAATATGGTGATACTATTCTAAAAAGGAATGAAGATGGTTAAAGGCACGATAAAAAACACAGCTATACATGCAATATGCATTAAAAGCCCTCTCTACACAGCACAACAGACAAACACATGCTCACAGTAGTCAATCACTGCTGGATTTAAACCTCCTAACAATTTAGTTATTCAGTTTAGAGAGCACAGTATGAACAGCCAGCACCACAGTATAAGCCATACTACAACTGTGATGTAGGTCACTTTTGAAAGCATAATGTAACCATTGTTTTTCCAAAATTGGGTATTACCTGGGGCAATAGAAATTTATTTTGTAGCCCTCTGTCAGTCAAAAATACATCTCCCAAGGGGATCTTTACATAAGGGGTATTGCTAGGGAACCATTTGCACATGACAGTAAACACAGTAATATTAGTTTACCAGCGTTGGATTCAAAACCTTTACTTATCTAGCTACATAGTCTAGAAGGCACAGTATTAATTAGTAGTACCACAGGAGAAGTCTGGCTTTTGTAATGAAAGACTGCACTTATAAAAGTATGACCTCGTAAGTGTGTTGAGCAGAACATGATAGCGATAACAATGGGATAAAGTGTAGAGGGAGCTGTAGTTAATTTTTCTTCTGAATAGAATTGGATACAGCACATCTATTGGTGAGGCATTACTTACCTGTCACTAGACTCACACACAAATGAGTTCACTACTGTTAAATTCAAACTACTTACTTAACTAGGTTACACAACCTAAAAAACACAGTGAGAATCACAAGAGCCTCCCAAGAAGTGTGACTCTTAAGGCGAGAGAGTACACTTATGATAGGAGTACCTCATTAGGGTATGTTGCAGAGAAGATGTTTGTGTTAAAAGTGAGATAAAGTACAGAGGGAGCTGTGTCCAAAGTCAAATTATTTTCTTCAGTGGAAGTTGACCAGCACATCTTTTGTTGAGGCATTACCTGTCAGTGCAACCACACATAAACAAGTTTCCCACTGTCAGATTCAAACCACGTGCCTAACCTGGTACACAATCTAGAGAACAAAATATGAATTAGGAGACCACAAGAGAAGTCAGAATTTAACAGTGTGAAATTGCACATTTGCAAGTATTACAGCTTCACTCTTTGGAACATCAGCAACTGTGCACCACCTGTTTTGGGACAAATAAATGTGTCTGGACAGGCCAAGATAACAGCACTGTACTTGTCCCATGTAATCACATAAATCTCTGGGACATCTATATACTGTCATTCATGTATATTGCATAACTGTGAGTGACATATACCTGTTTCATAGTATATAGTGTCAGTGACAATCACAACTGTAAAACAGTGGGTTGTCAAGCAAGTTTTTATGACAGTTTATACTGGGATGATTCCATGCAAATAGTAACCATTTACTGTGCCACTGTCAGTCATCTTGGCTCATGCTTGCACAATGTGCATTGACAATTCAAGCAGACACTTCCTAAATATGACAGTACACTTCTGAATACCATTGATGAGTTATGTGTAAAAAGGTTACAGACCATTGTAGCAAAGCTACGAGTGTAACCATGAGAGTGAAGACATACATTAACAGTTGAATTAATGGAGTTGACATCACTCTAAAACAGGAAACCTTGTTTTCAATATTTCATTACAACCTACTCACACTATTGTTGTGTTTATTTTTTTTTTTTAGATCTCTCTATGAAATGCACAGCTAGCAAGCTCATTTGCATGGTTGATGGCAAACTGTTAGCATGTACATAATTATATCTTGAAGTGATGAACTTAGAATGTGAATTATCAGAAGTCTATGGTGCTCTGTGTTGGCCTTTACACAAATAAGTATTATATAGTTTCAACAATGTTTGAATCTGATTGAAAACAGAAAAGATTTGTGTTATGGTCATGTTTCAGGTGTTATGATTGTGTTATGATCGTATTTTAGGTTATGATTTACACATTTTTTATGACAGTTGCAATTCTTTCATCCTTATATATATGGTACAAGGGGATTATGAAACACATGAGGAAGCAGACATATTATTGCTAGCGAAAACATGGCTTATGGAAACAGTTTTGAATCAAGCAGGTTTATCTGATGACACAGAAGTGATGAAAAGAGGTGGACAGTTGGTCAGTAGGGGAATAACATATAGACATACTAACAGATTAGCTTATGGTTAATTTTTGCACATATTTGTGTTGTGTCTTTGGTTTATCATCATATTTATTCAGGCAAGATCTGTACAAGGCAGTATTCACAACAGGGAACAAGCATGCTAATACAGCAGCAGGATAATTGACCATTAAGAAAATTTATAGACAATACAGCACCCACAGGAGTCATACAAGACATTCAGAAATATTTTGGCATAAATCTGGATGTCAACATTGACAGTATTCCAAAACACATTTACTGACCTGTGTATTAACTGACCATACCACATAGGATCTCAAAGTTCAAATATGGTAACATACTGAAGCAAAAAAGACTGTATTAATCTTTATTATCCTCATGATAATTGCAAAATCCCACAACATGTATATTACATCCATTATCCTAATAAATTTGAAGCAGTAATAAGTGATAATTCAGAGGTGGGAACAGACAGAGACACGGACATCTTAGAAAGAATGTTATATTTTTCTGCGAGCTTCTTTAAGATCCTTAGGGTGCTTTAACATTTTTTCTGATAAGTAATCTGTCATGCCATGTACAATCAAATGTTTCCAATTGAGAGAAAGTAGGGGTTGGAAAGTATAACCATTACTGATCATAAGCAAGATAACAGTAATATAAATAAATAAAACACTGTACATGACTTTCACATATACACTATTTCTGAATTTGAACCCTTGCCACTGTGCCAAATGCATTTTATAGACGTGAATTATGTAAATAGATTATACAAAAAATGTTACTTTGTGATATTAATTTTACTGCTTTGAATAGACAGTCACAAAACAATGAGACAAGAGAGAATATAGACATCAGTAATGACAATTTTAACATTACATAAGGTGTACATTATAGAAGCAGTATAATAAATGATCTAGTGCAGAACAGAGATGTGTTATTTTAAGGTGTTGTGTGTCATGATTTGCAATTTTTTTTAAGCCAGAAACTTTTGGGCAGCATACTTCATAACAATGTTTGCATCTGGAACATAATATATGGTGTACATTCAACTATTCACCATATTCAAGAGAAGATTAGTCTTACTATGCATAGTATAGAGAGGTTAAGCACAGTTGCATAAAAGGCACCAGCGTAATGTGTCCAAAGGCAAAAATGCACAAGATTTTGGTATGAGCTATAGAAGTCCATTTCCCCTAAGATACTGTTGCTGCTCAGTGTCAGATATTGTGTAAATGGCCAATGACACAGAAGGGGAGCATACATAGATGGGGATTGGGAGTAAGTGATCAAGTAGATTCTGAAAGAAGCAGGACAATGGTAGCTCAGAACAATATATAGGCAACAGCTACACATGAAATCTTGTTCTCCTGTTGGCTTTTTCCCACTATGGGTCACCACAGTGGAACAATGTGTACTAAAAGTAGTCAATAACAGTTTGCTAATGGCTGGATTAGAACCCTTGAAAGTATGCAAGAATCCATCAGTGGTGCTTAGCTTTATCGCACCATGTCACCACAGAACTCCTGCTTCACACTCTTTAAAAATCAGACAATTGAAGAGACAGTGACAACTTACTGAAGCAGAAGTGGTGAAAGGAGAAAGAAAGGACAGGTAAATACCCAGAGTTATGTTCGTGGTACGTTTAGGACCATCTTTACGGTGTGTTAGTCTTAAGCTTTTCCTCATTATTAATCCGGCATGCCATGCACAATAAAGTGCTTGCTATACAGACTAAGTAGGGGTAGGAGAGAAGAAACAAGACCTAAGCAGGATACAGAGTTTTTAATAAGTCTCCCTGTTGGGGATGGAATGTTTTTGCAAAGGGTTTCTTGTTGCACTATTGAAATGTTATGTTAATGAAATTTTGTAACTGAAGGTAAATGCAGATGTTTGGATTTAAACATATGATAGGAATATAAAATGTCATGAAATGTCATGAAATAATAATTTAATATACAGCTGTAATCAAACCGTTGACACTGTGCAAAAATCAGTCTATAGGCAGGGGAATTAGCTCAAAAGACCACATAGGAACTTTAACTTCTTTACAGGGAACAGTTGAAGAACTGTTAGAGTAACAGGTTCAAAGTACTTCCTTTACTCTGCATTCCTAGCACAGCAGGTTTAAGCACATTTCCTTGAATATAATCTGAGTATTGGGGTGATAGCAAAAACACAACCGTGTTTGCCATAGAATGTGAAATACCATAGGATAAAGGAGAAAGAATACAGGAATTTGTAGGGTGGTGTTGGAAGATCACCACAGCTATCAACTTCTTAACAACATTAATGTTGAATTTCAGACAGAATTTCATAACTTTAGAGAGTCACCACACCAGGGATGGATGACAGCAACAGAATAATGTTATATAGTCAACTGGACCAATTCAACTGTGTGAAGATTGCAAGCAGGCGTAGTAGAGAGCTGTGTATGAGGCATATATATATATATATATATATATATATATATATATATATATACACACACACACACACACACACACACACACACACACATATATATATATATATATATATATATATATATATATAAACATTTTCTTAGAGAGGAAGAAGAATGTTGGTGAAAGTTTTTATGATGACAGGTGGGTCAGATGTGCATGGTAGGTTATACAGCAGGTGTACACATACAGGACATACAAGACAGACAGGGATTGTGATAGACACAAAATGTTGGGGACATAATATTTGAGGACAGGTAGGGTGTATCAGGGGTATATCCACATCCAGAACAGTAAAAATCTAGTCTTCATCCTTAGAACTGTCATCCCTGTTTCCTGTGTCAGTTGCCTGGGTCACTGATGGATGTGGCATTGTGTTGGCAATATTACACAGGATAATTTCAACTCTGCCAATTCAGGCATAGAGGGCCCTCTCTTTTATGCCATCCATTAGCTCTGTCAGCTCCTGATGGGAAACAAAATCACCACCTCTAACACTACTGCTCCTGGAGATTACCACAGTACCAGTAGCAGTGGCAGAGCTACCTAAAGCAGGTGTAGCACGTGGGGAAGGAGTTGTTGAGGCAACATTAACAGGTTGAGACCCAGATGGTCTGAAGGTCTTTGCTGCATCTGTGGTGGTGCCTGTGCAGCTAACTGTGGAGGTTTGGAGGGCCTAGCCACCATGTTCATTCTGGCACCCTATCTGGATTGTCATTTTGTATTCAGCTGCTATGAATAAATAAATAAATAAATAAATGACAAGAAAGATACAGCACTGGAGGAGACAAAACAGAGAGAATTAGATCAATGGCATGTCACATTGTTTTACTATTCCAATACATAAGCAAATATGAGAAATAAATATGTATGCCTTTGGCACATCCAGATACAATGGAAAGGTATTAATGTGTCATAAAACCAGTAAATCCCAATGGCATGATATGACCAATAGAATCATATAATTGAAAATGTCATATCAGACATATGCTTTCAAAGTTAATGACTGTATTTGCAAAAAAAATATTGTTATTGTCATGCAATATTACAGTTAGTAGTTTTTAAATACTATCTTTTAAAAAATCTAATGTTTGTTTTTAGGTATTGAACCCACAGATAATTAAGCAGATGTACTCACTAACATAATCAGGAGCTATTGGAGCTGGCATGTGTGCTTGATATAAAAATTAAGATGTCACTTCTCAAGATGATATAGAGTAATGGACTGAAAATACTTCACAGTCTTGCACTCATACATGATGCATGCTTACGTCATACCTCTGTAAAGTGAGTTAGTTTCTCCTCATGCACCTCACAGTTTTCTTTTATATAAGCTGCATCTGTACAGTAGATAAAAGAAAAAAAAGCATATGAAAGCAAAATGAATAACTGTGTTGGCTGATTAAGTGATGCCATATCAAACAGATGATGGGTCAGTAAACTTAAACAACTGAGGGGCGTTTGCAGTCTTAAATTCATCCTTCTGTTTTCTCAGAAGGTACTGTTTGCACCTCTTCATGTCATTGTAGTGATGACGACATTGCTCCCCAATGCATGGGATGCCATTTGTACTGTAGACAGCCTTGGCCAAGCTGTTCCAAGACTCAGCTTTATATTGAGACTTGTCGTAATCACCCTGCAAAAGCCTTCAGCTGAAGCACTTTGCAAGGAGTGTTGCAAGAATCTTGGACTCCTCAGCACCCCACCTTTGTGCTCTACATGGAACACCATCACTGCATTTTCTAGCCATGTCTGCAAAAGTCAAGAAATGTGTTTCTGAATTGATGTCCATTTCAGAACTCACACATAGCTTGTGCAGAAAGATGCATACCCTTACCAGCTGCATTTGCACAACTGAAAGGACATCAATGGTTTGGCAGACACATTGGCACTGAGCACATTAAGAAGAACAGATGGTATGGAATATGGCAGTGAGATTTGGCCATGTGTGATGCTCAGACTATTGACTCATGTTATGATGCTTGTTATAATCATGGTAAGTTGGAGGAAAAATGGTATGACTTCTGACTTATTGAGCTGTTGGGACTTACACACTAGTAAGACTGAGTAGTACCATCTGGGAATCAGTCTCACGAAAAAAAAGGATAAAATGTTAAACTTTGCTTATTAACTGTCTATGACACAGCAAAACTTAATTTTGAACATCCTAATCAGAGATATACTAATTTAAGAATTAATGGAGATATACTTCAGAGATGCCTGTATGTTGCCTTTACTTAGTCATGGGACTATATATATATATATATATATATATATATATATATATATATATAGATATATATATATATATGCAATTGCAAACCATACATACCTCGCAAGACATATTGTCATAAACTCATACTTATGATAGGTGATAACACATAAGAATTATAAGACAAATATTGTGCACATCATGCCTATGCATGTGCATTATATATTAAATATCATCATTATCATGTTTAAAATCATTTACTCGTATTATATAGGGCTTGTATAGCAAGCAGTAATGGCATAAATTGTTGTAATAAACATTGCTATGATACTCATTTGCATTTATTGTTATGTTGCTAATCAAAATGTTGCTGATGAATGGCATTCTGACCACCTCTGTAAAAGTATCTTTGAAATGGATTTGACCCCTGTCTTGCCTGTCAACTTTCCTTAAACTTGGTTAACCTACACCTTGAGCTAAAGTGAAAGATACCTGACAGGTTCAGGTTCTTCACTTAGTATTATCCAGAGTGCTGGCAGCTGCGAACTGGCACAAGGCTTTCTTACACTACAGAGTGTGACTAAATTAAATTTTTCACTTTTTTCCTTTGGAAGTGAAACATATTTTTGAGCTGCTGAGCAACATGCAAATGGAAAAGGCATTAAAGAAATAAAAGGAAAATTAAGTCAGTTGAAGGGGATTTTTAGCAATGATAACAGCAAGAATTGCATTACAGAGACACATTCATCATTATCACATATCCTTGCCACATCCAAACTTTAATTTTTGGCATACATTATCAAAACATTAAGTAATGGTAAATAACAGGAAAGGGGACAGGCAGCAACTCAGATGTTATTGGCAATACTGAGAATAGTTGAGTTATAAATAACAGCACAAAGTTATAACAAAACGTGTGTCAATCATTATGCATACCCCCTCTGTAAAAGTGTCTGTAAACTGGATTCACACCCTTCATCAGCTGTTGTCTTTATATAAGCTCACTATACTTTCACCTTGTTTTACGGAAAAGCTAAATGACAGGTGCCTTTTCTTCACTAACTCCTATCAAAGTGTTGACTGTCATGCAATAGCACCTGGCGTGTTTGCACTACAGAAGGTGTCCAGCATTAATTTTCTTTACTTTTTTCCTTGGGAAGTGAACCACGTTTGTGCACTATAGAGTGGAGGGCACATGCAGACAGCATTAAAAAAATTACATTGTATTGCAGAGAAACAAATTTAATGGATATATGTAACACTGTATACAGCAGTTATTGCATTAGCATGACACATTCATCCTTTTCACATCTGCTTGCAACATCACAAGAAGCATTTAGGTTATACATCTTCAGGATTTCATGTAATGGTAATTGTTCTGAAAGGGAGCATACGGAGAATGACAGGAGGTCATTTTCGCCACAGTACATACAATTTACACATCACATCAAAATTTACAATATATTGTATATTTGCCATGATTAATAATTTTGAGACATAGATAAGTTCTCCAGCACATAAGACACATAACAATAACTCTACAAAATATCATACCTCACAACATCCATTGTGTGTATTTTTATTATTAATAAGAAGATGTGAGTTTACAACAGAGACAGCTTTGTAACATCAATTCACATGGGCACAGGAAATATTTTTATCACGTATTACAGACGTTGGCCTGTTCATTTCATATAGAACATTGGGTATCAATACTAACTCTGAATCCAGTCATTAAAAGTATCTGTAAGAAGGATTTGCATCCTTCATTGTGTGGAGTTTATTCACTGAGTACTAGGCAGAGTGCTAATGACTATGCAGAGGTGTAAATCATTTATTCTACAGAAGACTTCCAAAATGAAAGTTTTCACTTATTTCCATGGATAATTAATTGCTTTTCACTGCTAGGGAATCAGTGCCAGTCAAGAGTGCACAATGCCAAATAGTACACAAATGATGACTAGAAAAGAAAAGATAACTAAATAGAGGAAACATGAAACAAGTAGTTAAAATGTACAGCTCTGATGTTTCCTCAGTTTTGTTGCCTTGCGATAAGAATGTATGCTCATTAAAAATAAGTAATATAACAGAAACGACACCCTGGCTGGATTTAAACTCCATGACATCAGGGCATTCACACCAAATTTGAGATTATTATTAGTATTTACCAATGACACATTCATATACTACGAAGAAAGAAAAGTAGGTTACATATGCTCAATATGTAATACAGTATCAATTGACATTACATGTGCAACAGAACCAAGTTGTGAAAATTGTCTTGTGCAATAGGCAGTTAGATATGTGGACAGCTGTGACACTGGCAACAGCTAAGCTAATCTTTACTCACACAATGTTGTTGTTTCTTTCGGCTTTTCCTGTTTAGGGATCACCACAGCAGAACTCCGGTCTGCTAATGATTGGCAGTAGATTTTTACGTGCTGAATTGCCGGCCCTAACACACAACCTTCAACGAAGGTATGCCCATTCACGCATGTCTCCACACAGAAGACACTCTAGCTGAGAATTGAACAGGACAACGTCTTACTGTGAGGCGACAATGCTACCGCAGCACCACCACTGCAGTAATCTTTACTCATACAATATAAAATAAAAATTAGCAACATTGCAGCCTGTTTCTCCTTTTTATTTTTTAGCATCAGTCTTATCTGTGTTTCTCTAACAAGACTGCTTTGTGATTTAATAAAGATTCTTCTTACTTAAAAAAGACTGCTATGTGATTTGCCTCACTTTTGATATATAGTATTTTTCAATGAGTACTGAATTTCTTTAGAATTGTAGACAAATTTTATTCAGAGGAGCAAAGTGTAGTCTAAAACTATTTATGTAAACATTAGGAATGTTGCTCTCCTACATCAGTCTACTCACAGACTTTCTTGTAAACTTTTTTTTCCCTAACACACCATTGGTATATGTACATCAAAGAGGACTGACCATGAAACTCTGATTCCTCCTGCAGTCAGACTAATCATTCACACTTGCAAGCTGTTAGCAGGTAACACTTTTCAACGCTTGTACTTGCACTGCTAGGCATGTGCAACCAATCATGTAGGTCCTAATACCAAGTTTACCTGCTCTACACTTAAACGGATTATGGAATTCATTTTTTGTTATCATAGGTGATCCTACAAGTGTCACTGTGGAACTCCTACCCTCTTGATGTCAGAGTATCGGTAACATCTGATGATGATGGCAGTGATGAAGAGGCACAGTATGGGAGTTCAGAAGGTCAGTCTGATACTGAGGTTCATAAGTTCATAGGCATTTTGACAATGGTTCACTGGTGAATACTAAGACCTGAAGGACCATTTTAAGCCTAGCCAATAACCCATGTTTAGAATCAAACCCTGTACTGCATATCTATAAGGTAAAAACCAGAAGCAACCTTTTTTTTTTCTCTTATAGAGACCTCAGATATAGGACAGCTTGAGGGTGACACTGATGATCAGGATAGTGTGGTACTCCAGTTGCAGAACTGGTTAATTCACCCTGTTACCATCATGACGACAAGATGCCACACAGTCAGGTTGGTAGAGAAACTTGGAGGAGACCTGCTGCCCATCCTCCTCCTAATGTTGTTCTGTAAGTAGGTTCCACATGACATATGTCTGGGGTTGCCATAGAGGCACAGTCACATACCACCAGGGCCTAAGAAGACTTAGTACGAGTACTATGAGTTGGACTGCATTTGCTACTAAAATGAACAAAACTCAGACTTTTTTTGTAATGGTGGATGCATGTAAATTGCAGAAAGTTTTGATGTACTTTGTAGTGAAAAAGGAAGATGTGACACTCCTTAAGGAATTTTTGCAGGTTATCCATCAGATGTAATAATTCCAAGGCTAGGATCACTGCACTGGGAAATCTATACAATGTTTGATTCTTGGGTAGATTAGGTACCTGTGAAGAATGGAATACAATTTCATGAATTTCCAGACTTTTGAAACAGTGCCTGATGGAATTCAGTTTTTCTCTTGAATGAATTTAATCCCTACATGAACAGCTTTATGCCCATTAGGTCTACTGTGTGCATGTTCAGTAGAAATGATGCACAGTTAACGTCTAAGCAATTCCTTCTAGTGGTAATATATATTGGTATTTTGACATGCTCTGTTTCAAATCACAGCTGTGTGTCCTTGCATGTGTCCATTTTAGATGCAAAGGTTAGCCATTTGAGATAGAGGTTTGACCTACTTTTGAAAGTCAAGGAGAAGATGCAGGCATTGAAAAGGTAAACTAGCACTGCATAGGAAGCTTTGGAGAGTCCCACTTCAGCCATTCCTAAGAACATAAGAACAGGTAAATGCCAAGGGTAAGATGAAAATGTATCCAAGTAGCTCAAGGAAAAGACATATATGGCTTGAACAAATATATCTATGTATAGCTATGTCTGTATCTATATGTATTATATATTATGTATATAAATACACACACACACACACACACACACACACACACACACACACACACACACACACACACACACACGTAGATATATATATATATATATATGTTGCATAGGAAAATTAAACATGCACAGCCATTACAAATAAGATGATCATGATGTGCAGAGTAGTTTAAAAGTCTTTGAAATGAGGCATAAAGCAATGTTTTTTATATTAATGACAGATGTGGGGCACACTAAATCTTTTTCTGAGCAAAAGGTCTGATGTCTTTTAAGATTTAACAGATGTAAAGGATAGATTAGTTTAGTTGGAAACTCAAAGCAAATAAGACAAATTTTAACAGGAAAATATTGAGTGGCATTTTCTAAGACATGTAAAGAGTCTCACAGTCACAATGCACTCTTTGTAGAATGTTTGATAATGTCCAGGATCACCAAATCTCAGTCAATTAGACTTTCAAATCTAGTAATACTAAGGGAAGACAAGGTTTTGGGCTTGATGGTTACATACCTGATATAGGTAAGGCTTCATGGTTAGATAGAGTTGACCTCAGTGCTTTTAAAGGTAAATCATGTTGCAGAAGAACACAGAATAGAATCTTGGACTATTTAAATAGACCTCAAGTTCTAATACTCCTTTCACAAACAATAAACAGTAAGTGGTTTCTTATTATAAAGCCAGATCTCCTCCTTAAGCAGATTTAAATATGTATTTTTAAATTTCTGCATTTAGATTAAAAAACTATCTTATAAACTTTGGTATCTCTAAATCATCAAGGATTTATCAGGGACAAAACTCAGAAGTAGGATTTTGTGAGAATGGTACTTAAGATGCAAAATGGTTGAGTCATGAAATGACTATTTTTGTTGATTTCCAAAATGCATTTTAGAAGGTGAACCAGGAGTGCCTTTAGTGAATGCTAGGTGGCCTAGGGTCATCATATAATTTCATTAGGAAAGCACAGTTTTTATATGCCAATAAATGTATGTATTAATATTATACTGCAGACCGCTGTCAATACAAAAGACATCATGCAAAAACTTTCTCTCAAAATGAATCTGACTGACTTGTGGTCCAATTTCAGCAGGAAGGAGGTTGCAATGGTGCAGATCAGAGATACCACAAAACTGAAAAGGACCAATTGCTGCATTCATCTCCTAAGTGGGATACAAACTAAATGGTCTAGACATCAGATACCTGTGTTAACTAGTATCACTTTATGTGTGTATGTGTATATATACCTTTGTTAATACACACTTTTTATGATCCTTTGAAGGGGTACCAGATCGTTAATAAAGAATACTGGTAAAGTGCTTGGAATGTGTTTGTGAATTATCGTTTTTTCGAGTGTTTGTGGATATTTTGCTGTTCGTTATCCAAACACTTACCAGTGAGAAATGACTCAGGCAAGTGAAGCTTCGGGGCAGAATATTATGTCAGGAGCAATCTTTTTTGCTGATATGGTCAATGAATGAGAAAGAAAGTTCATTAATACTGATCCATGGAATGTTGGTGGAAACAGCCAGGTAGATGATCGTTTTGTATTACTGGATAGACTCATGACAAAAGAAATTGCCTTATTCCCTGATACATGCCTCTTGGAAAAGTATATCAATTTAAATCTAACACCTAGAGGCTTACGTATTGATAAACTCCCTGCTACTGATTTTTCTGAGGAGGAACATGATTTGCTGGATGAATGGAAACAGGCTTCTTTGGAGTGTACTAACAAATGGCTCTGTATTTTAATAAAATGGAACCAGAGAGCACATGACAAACTTAAAAGTGAAATTTTGCATCTACAGGACGAGGTGGTGGAGGAGTCCTGTTTCAGGATGCAATTTTCTAAAATTAATAAAAAAATCTCTAAGTTAGAGACTGATATTCTACAACGGAAAAGAAACAAACTGTTGCGAGATATGAAAGACTATGAAACCGGCGTCCTGTTCTCATGGCAACTTGAGGTGACGCGTAGTAGATCAAAGGTCAGGAGAAGCTCACAGAAACGATGAAGCATTTCAGCGTCCTCGGGAGAACGAGAAGGAAATAACTTTGGTGTTAAAAATGTGACATTTGCTGGCTTTATTAACAATGATAATGCTGGAAATGAGGGCGCAAATGGTCCTTCTTATCCTTTAAAAACTGATAATTCCTTTCAGACCAATAAATCGGGTCGAGGAAGGAATGGTAGAAAGGGCAGAAATCGTTTCAAGGAGTGAACATGTGAGTGCACAGGATGAATGGACTTTATGTTTAATTAATTTATCTAATTTGGTTATTAGTGATGATATGAAGTCTGTGCTGCTTAGAGGCAGTAATTTTGTACCTACTTATTTTCCCTCACTTGGTGATTTGTACATGGAGTTGAAAATGTTTATCAGAAAATTGTATTTGAAAGTATATTTTCAGAATTGTAATGTTGATTCTGTGAATAATTTACTTAGTGATAACAATCTTGAATGTGATGATGATGATGATGAATTACTAAATTTATCTATTTATGATTATGAAAATGCTGACTTTCATTTTGAAGATGAAAATGTGGTTAATGTAGAGAATATTGAAAATGTTGAAAGCTATAATACAGGATATGGGAAATTGTTACTTACATATTTAACTTCTGATAGTAAATTTACACCTAATATTAAGGTACCCGTTATTGCCACCTTTTTCAAGGTTATATTTAAAGAAATGACGTTAATAATGGAGAAGTTTTATAAGAATCAAAAACAATATAACTTGAATAAAAGTGAATGGATGGCCCTGAAAAGTATGATTAAAATTAAAAGGGAATTTATTTTTAAGTGTGCAGACAAAGCGTGGTGGGTCATTTCACATACATCTAATTATTGTGAAATGGTAAATGATTTACTTAATAATGAGGTTGAATATAAACGTTTAGCTAAGGATCCTATAATAGAATTCAACACTGAGTTGTTAAATTTATTAGAACGAGGGGAACATCTTGGCTTTTTTAGCCATAATGATGTTTGTAAATTGTTTATTAAGAAACCACTGACACCTATTTTTTATGCCTTACCTAAAGTGCATAAATGTTTAGAAAAACCTCCAGGTAGGCCAGTAGTGTCAGGAATAGGTTCTTTTTTGAATAATGTTAACATCTTCTTGGATTTTCATCTTAAAAAAACATTTACAAAAAGTGACAGCACATATTTCTAACACTCAAGATTTAATACATGAGCTTTATCAGGTAAAATGGTGTAATGACTACTATTGGGTGACTATTGACGTAAAGTCATTATATACTAATATTAACAGAAGATGGGGGTTGGAAGCGGTAATGGAAATGTTGGGTGATGGATCTAGAACTATGTTTTTGATTAAAATATTAGAATTTTGCCTTACCCATAACTATTTTTGCTTTAATAATGAATTCTTTTTGCAACTGAAAGGAACGGCTATGGGGGCTGCATTTGTGCCCTCATATGCCATTATGTATATGGGATTTTTTGAAAGACAATATATCTATCCCACTTCCTTTTACAAAAAGAATGTCATAGTATACAAGCGGTTTATTGATGATCTTTTTTTGATATGTAGGGGTGATATCCTTGAATTTCTTTAATTTTTTGAAATTTTGAATAACAATGAACATGGATTAACCTTCTCTTTTGAGTATAATAGGGAGAAGATCAACTTCTTAGATATAACATTGTATCACAATGAGGACTATATTGGCTATAGGCCATTTAGGAAAGATACCTCTGTTAACATGTTTTTGCATGCGAATAGCATGCATCCTGGACACTTAGTGCGTTCACTACCTTTAGGTGAATTTAAAAGAATTTTTGACCAAAGTAAAAATGAGGATAAATTATTTTTTGTTACCAAATTCTCCCCTATATCTGATGAACTCGTGAAGTTGGTGAGGAAATATTGGTATCTAATTAGTGAGGATGAGAACATAGGTCATCTGTTTCCCAAACATATAATTTTTTCCTATAAGAGGGGGAAGAATTTAAAGGAGTTATTAAATTATAACTTTTTGAAAAGAGATGAGAGACTGAATCTTCCATTAGGTACACATCCCTGTGGTCACTGCAGCCTTTGTGAGAAGGCAATTGATATAAATAGGATTAATGGTATTCCATTTTCACCTAGATTCTATTTCAATTGTAGATCGGTGGGAGTAGTATATATCCTAGGTTGCTCATGTGTAGATATATGGTACATAGGACAAACTAAAAGGATGGTTCAATCAAGATCCTGGAGCATTTAAGAGATATTAGAAATCATAATGAAGTTAGCCCGGTGGCCAAACATTTTCTTGATAAACATGGTGGTTGCCCGAATAGTTTAAAATTTTGTATTTTGGGCAAGCCATTTTGTTCTGAAGGTGGGGGAAATTATATTCAAAAATTACTTGAATTAGAAACTAAAATGATCTTAAAGTTTAAAACTCTGAAGCCTAATGGACTTAATTTGGAATTAAGTATTTAGTTTATAGAATAATTATTAACATTATACTATTATTAATGTTATTGATGGAGTTTACATTTATTTATTTAGTGACATTTTATTGTATATTGTTTCTACTTTGAATTTATTGTTAGTGTCACTTTAAATAGTGTGATCATTTCAGCATTTGATTAATTAATTGACATCAGATGCCTGTGTTAACTAGTATCACTTTATGTGTGTATGTGTATATATACCTTTGTTAATACACACTTTTTATGATCCTTGAGCGAAAAGTCGAGGTGAAGGCGAAGGTCGCAGGTACCAGATCGTTAATAAAGAATACTGGTAAAGTGCTTGGAATGTGTTTGTCAATTATCGTTTTTTCAAGTGTTTGTGGATAAATGGTCTAGCAAGTTTATATTGATGAAGTGAAGAAACTTCATCTCAAATATGTTTGAGGGCATATATGTCTCCCAGTATATAGAGGAATAGTTGAAGTCTCCTAGGAGAATGGCATTTGGCTTAATACATAGGAACTTCATTCTGAATGAGTAGTAAACATGAGATAAGAGGGGTATAGAGAGAATCTTGTTTTAACTATGATCTGATAAGGGCTTTTGTTTATAGTGAGATGGACGTAGAAGAGTTCCAGGTCATTATCTTGTCTAAATACTCCAGAGGTGAGATGGTTCCTTAAGAATATAGAAATAACTCTGCCTTTAGTGCCTTTGTCTAAACTGGTGGGTGTGTATGAGTGATAAGTATTGAAGCCCTGCTCTGACTGTTTTCACTGGTCTTGAACTAGGTCTCTGTGATTATGCATATTTCAACATTTTCCAGAGTATGTAGTGCTCATAGGGTGTTGAGCTTTTTGTTAAGGCTCCTAGCATTAAGCAGAAAAACCTTAATGTTGTCTGGATTGTATACAGTTATGGTAGAAGCTTTAGAAGACCATGCCTAAAAAAAGGCATAATGGGGGGTGCAAGGTTTAGACATTATACGTAAGCCTTGGAAGGAGTGGGGCAGGCCATCACAGGGAAAGCAGTTAGGACATTCTACCATATCCTCCCAGGCTGATATATATTGTACCTCATTTGAGTTTCACCAGAAGTTAACCCAATTGTTTTGCCAGCTGTTGAAGTCAGTTATCTTTTGTTCATATCATGGCATCATTCTTGGTGATGGTTGAATACTGTTAAGGCTAGTTACACACACTTCTGATGCATATTCCAAGAGCTCCACCATGTATCTCTTCGTGTAGTCTGGGAGGTACATCTCATGTCATTTGCACCCTGTGTCATATGTGTACTTATGGTGAAAGGACTTTATTGCTTGTATAATGTGTCAAAACCTGGTCCACAATAGGCAACTGACTTTAACCCTCTCCTTGCACAGCCTGGTAAGCGGTGCATTGGTATGTCTCATTATGGATGTCATATTGTGCCTAGGTTTGCCTTATGGACTTTTTACTTGAGACAATGTGGATGTATGGTTTATGCCGGGTGCTGTTTGCATTGTGTGCTTGTGAGGTTGCTGAGGGAACGTGTTTTTTAGGTTAAATTTAGGAGATCTTTGTGGTTTAGTTAGGTTATTGTTAAAAGTCTCAGCATATATGTCTGTGTCTTTGGCCGGAACTGTATGGTTAGTTTGGTTTGGCGCTGCATGGTACTAATAACCTGCTTAGTAATTGTAATGAATACAGGTAAAAAGCTTTACCTCCATTGACATTATATAACTACATCTCTCACACACTGTGCGTCAGTTTGTTTAATTAGTAGGTGGTTGTTAGTAAAGATTGAACAATTTCTGCATTGCCTAATGATGTCAATTTCAACTAGATTGGTTACAGAGATGGTTGGAAAGTGCAGATCCACAGGTGCAGCTTTTTACTAACATGCTCTGAAAGGGGAGCAGTGTCTGAGGTTTGGAGTCAATTTAATGAAGTGCCATCTGTTGAGAATTATCAAGGTAAATCTAGAGAAGTGCATTTCACCATTTGCACCATTAAAAATGTCACAGGCTATATAACCCCCCCAACTCATCCACAAACACCCCACACCCCACCCCACCCACACACACACACACACACACACACACACACACACACACACACACACACACACACACACACACACACATTTCCATACCCCCTCCCACACACACACACACATTAAATAGATGAAACTGAATCTAGGGATGACTGGTGCTACATTACTTAGCACCCACTTATCAAGGGTATCAGAACTTGTCAGAGATTTGGGATGCGTGGCTAGGGTTAAAAAAGCCATTGTGGTTGTTAGCCTTGTAAACACCTATAAATCTATGAGGTACTGAAGGATTAGTCAGTTAAGGATGAAACTAGTTTCTATCTTATATACTAAAATAGCTATTTAATTTCTAGATTTACAAATCCCATAACACTCTGCAGTCTTAGACATTGTCTAAATGCCTTTTTATAACTGGACTGAAGGGTTATGTATTTTACCTAGCCAGTATTATCTTTTTGTAAAGACCTCAGTTTGTCAAGCCTGTCTGCACTGGGCAGTGATCATGTACATGTTTATGTTTATTTATAGTCAAAGCAAACTCATCTCATCCAGATAAACACACCCCAGGATTCATGAAGCTTGGCGCAAGGCTGGCTTTAGGCTTCAGAAGGTGGAATTATATCCCACAATGCATAGTCACATACAATAGGTATATGTCGTATTTATCATACCATATGTGACAGGAAATAGAATAGCCGTACTTGTCAGGATGTGTCACAGCTGAACAGGTATTACCCGGGTGTACCAACCATGTCATGAAAGTTAAGTATGGGCATGTACCTATGTGCGTGATGTATAGCATGTGGAAGGTGAAACATGCCAGGGTAGTCCACACAACCATAGAGGTACCTGACATATGTAGTGTATGCAATGTGTTACCTTGACCGTGTCAAGGGCCATCAACCAAAGCAATGATGGATGGAGTGTCAGGAATATGTGTGTGGGGGGGATGGGTAATGGTATAGTCCTCAAAGGCGAGACTGTGTCGTATGCAGAATAGGTAAACAGGAGGTGTATGAGGGAGCAGCGGGTGAATCAGAAAGAAACACAAAAAACATGTATACACATCTGCAATACAACCTGACAGGCCATACTGTAGAACACAATTCCACAAACATATGAATATTAAAATGTGTGATACAAATGTACAAAAATGTCACCGGCACATACCCACAGATTGGTCCTGATGGAACCGGCCAATTCAAATGCGACACACCTGGATGCATAATGGAATACCCCTCATCCCCTCCACAGCACACAACCTGCCCCCATACCTGAACGTCCACCAAATCCAGTCATACTTGGCCTACTAGCTTGGCGCAGTCACATCTACACATAGTGACCACTACTCATATGTAGGAGGCAGTGTCACCCTAGGCAGTTTCAGGATTGCAAACTATGTATCCCCTGCATGTAAAACTCCCATCAAATTTTCGTAAAGCCAAAAGAATGGTCGGTATTGGTCTTGTTAAATTTTTGGATATCCCTCATGAGATAAGTAACTTGTGTAAACATCAGAATGGGTATCAAGACATGATGTCCAGTTCTGTAGACATCTAGACACAGGTTGGAATGTGCAGTAGTGGTGCATGAGACTGTCCAGCCCTAGATGGTCATGCAGAACCTACTACCCAGGATCAAACACCTGCCCATGACGCACATGTCCCAACATGAATAATCGAGGGAATATATTGTATGCATTTGCATAGTGGCACTTGGAAATAGGGTGATGAAGGCACTAACGTAAACATGATACCACCTGATCCACTGAGTGAGGGACAGTCACTGTGTGGGTAGGTGTGGCCTGACCAACAATGATACAATGCCAAATGTCCTGCGATTGTAGGAAATAACTATGTACCATACTGCATGTAAGAGTTGCCTAAAGTGGTCATGTCAGGATAGAAAATATGTAATTCATACAAGAAACAGACTAACAACTAAAGTGCTAAAGGTATAGGCTCACAGCTAGGAAAATAATGAATGTTCTAAACCTGCACCGACCATGGGTATGTGTTGGCCTAAACAATCTGGTGTCCCCAGAATATATCCCAACCTGTACATATGACAATGTGTCAACCCTACCAATGGTCAGAGCATTCACAGAATAACTGGCCAGCCTCTTAATCACTCACAAAGCCAGTGACCTTTGGAGGAAAGGTGTTGAATGAGAATGACTAATTACAACAATTAAGAGTAACAGACGCATTTAACTGCAGAAAATTAGTAGTAATACGAATCTGTCGACACGTTCCAAGTTAATAGTACTAATATGGCAGAAGTGTCCATGATTGTCCCTGATTTGTCATAGCCTTGTCCCTATCACTGTAGAAACTAGTCCCCGAGTATCACAGAGGTCCGTACACATATGTACACCAACTGTCACATTTGTTGACAGGACTATTGCATACCTGTAGTGAATTTATAACTGATGTCCAGAATAATATTCATTGCATCTATAAATGAATGAAATAGTCAAATGTGAAGCAAAACACGTGGAAACTCCCCCACCCTGTATTATGTAGTGGAACCACTCCCCGCCATATATTATGTAGCGCCGACCTAATAATGTGGTCAGAGGTGCCCAAACATCTGCGTCTGTAAACACAGGTAGAATGTTAAAATCTGAACTAACTCTGTCCATGTGCTACATCTGATATTTGAACAGCTATGGGCCAGTTCTAGTCACCAGTCGGACAAGCTTAAACCTGGACCAGCACATGAACACCCTGACAATCAAACGCACGTATGTGCGAGGACTATAAGCATAGGAGTTCTGAATATCCTTGGAGTGAGTAGACATGCAGCATGGGTCCAGAGCAGTAGGAAACAGGGAATGTCGGAAGTGTAGTACTGCGGTTTTCCCAGCAGGAGAATGGATGCCTGCTGTGTAAGTGAAGCGGTGAGGCATATGTCAGAGTAGCTATGAACCATGGGTATACATATAAATGAGGGAGAACAACAATAGTGTAGTGGTTAGAGCATCCACCTAATGTAAAGGCATTCCCAGTTCAGGTATGACTATAGCACATATTAATTTATTGTGTAATGAATGCCACTGTCCTGAAAAGCCAACATTTATACATGTAAAGGTGACTGCGTGTCTCGCATGGGGCCGTTAACAGGATTCCATCAATCAAAGTGGTACTTTCATAAGGAATAAAGCACATGTAATCACAAAGAAGTGGCAGTAAACATATGTAACTCACAATAAGTAGATGCAAGTGCACCTGCGCAGGTCTATGCAGCTTGTAGCATAGCAAATGTATGTTGTCTTGTACAGTTGTAACTTATATATATATATATATATATATATATATATATATATATATATATATATATATATATATATATATATATAGATAGATAGATGTGTGCATAGATAAATATCCACAGACATAACAGAAATATGCAATCATATATCTATCTATATATATATATATATATATATATATATATATATATATATATATATATATATATATATATATATATATATATAAAATGAACACCGAAAGATGAAAGCAAACATAAGGGTTGTGAAGGGAATCTAGAGCAAGTAAGGTATTATAAAGTGCTTGCAGCGTATGTCAGATAAAGCTACCCAAGAGTGAGTAGAGCACGGCTATTCACACCAGAGGCAGGGTTATACCAGTGGCCATAACATAGTTGAAGTGCTACATCAACATTATAAACAGACTGAATGTAGTACATGTTGTGACCACCTACACTTGTAACCCTCAAATCGTTCATAATCCATAACACCAGGAACGGCACATATGTGCAAATATGAATGGATGGGGACCCTGTGAATACACGAGGTGGTACAAAATGTGTGTAGGGCCCCAACGCTCTGGAGAGGGTAATGTGTAAAGGTGTGTCATGGCTGCGATATCAGGTGGATAATGGCTGTTATGCGTGGAAACTCAACACGGGTGTGCTGGAGAAACTATGGATATGCGATTATGGACACAGGAGTGCTAGGGTATGTTGTGCCGGTTGCAATGGTGCGACCCGTGGCAGTCAGCTAGTACATAGGTGCGATTCCCAGATAGAGTGTCGTCTGCATGGAGACATGTGTGAATGGGCGTATCGTTGTCGGATGTTGTGCATCAGGGCTGGCAGCCCGGCAGGTAAAACCTATCTGCCAACCATGAGCGGAACGGAGTTCTGCTGTAACAACCCCAGACCGGGAAAAGCAGAAAGACACAACTACATGCAGACATCAATATGCTGACGTACAATCTCAGTAACACAAACACTCATTCTATTAGCATTACTAATATGAATGTGCACAGAAACAAACACAGTAGCAGGAATAATAAGCTGCGCATATGAGTAATAGGTCGAATGACACTGTATCACATCACACTTATCAGCGGCACCCCAGACATGAAAAACGTGTGACATCTGTCCGCTGTATAACATGCAGTATACTGATCACAAGTTCACCGGAGTGAAGTGCCGGTGTCATAATGACTAAGGCAATGGTATGCTGTTGAAGCAGAGATAAAACCCAATCCGCATGTGTAAGTATCTATGTCCAGAAAATGTAGAGGTTAACGGACACACAGACGTATATATAGATAAAAACGTATATATATATATATATATATATATATATATATATATATATATATATATATATATTTATTTATATACACACACACACACATATATATATATATATATATATATATATATATATATATATATATATATATATATATATATATATATATATATAGGTTCTGACCACGAAGACAAGGAGGGTGAGGACTGACTATATGATAGTCAGGAATCACTAGAAGGGAATAACGGAGAAAGGACAAATGAGAATGTGATAGAAGGAGTAGATTATGTGACAGAAGAGATAGAGGAAGTGCAGGAAGTTATGGACAGTGAAGAAAATGAAATATTAGACCTAGCTTTATTGAGCCTGGAGCTCTATTTAGCGGACACAAAACCAGAAGTTACACTCTTGGTAGAAGGGAGGGAAGTCAAATTCTTGTGTGACTCAGGGGTATCATGGACCCTGATGCATCCCTCCAAACTGCCAGAAAACTCAGAGTCACCTGATTACATACTAGTGAAAGCAGCTAATGGACAGCTGTACCGGGATCCCCTCTTCTGTAACATTGCAATAACTGATCCTGTTTCAGGATTGACTCAGAAAAGCAAAATTGTTGTTTCTGCAAAATGCCCAGTAAACCTCTTGGGCAGAGACCTTATGCAGCTATTTGGTATAGCAGTAGTCCCAACCATGCAGGGTATGGAAGCACAGCGACAAATTGATACCTTTGCAGTGCAATCGGAGGGTGAAATGTTTTATTGGTACAGCCAGGACTTGGTTACGACTGGTCCAGGGACTGTGACCGAAGAATTGATGAATGTAGCCATCAGCAAGTTCCCCTCCCTTGACATCAATAAGCAACACTTGTTGCACTGTACCCTGTATTATTGTAACATGCCAGGACCTGATAAGGAATATGAGCAAGAATTGTTTAAAAATCATGCAAACAGATTGATATTACGTAATTTGTACTGGGACACAGAAGGGGACAGTGTAGCCAGCTGTTCATTGCCCAATGAGTTCTTTGCACTCCATAAATCTAATTGATTACCACATGTTAGCTTAACTAAGGATGGAAACATAGAATGGGCAGACTTAGGAGAAAAAGTCACGAGATGGGAAAAACAGACAGAATTAGAACTGTCAGAACAGTGAATAGAAATACAGAAGTTGAACTGGATAACTCAAACCCACCCAGCCGTACACTAGCAGTCTAGCAAGGACAGCAGATTAGCACTCCTATTAAAGGAGGAAGAGAATGCCTTACAGAATATACCAGAGACTCTCTGGTCAACAGGAAAGTCAGATGTAAGACTTATTCGTACAGCGGGGCCAGTTACCAGCACGCCAAAGTCAGCATTTAGACCACAGAAAAGACAGTATCCCTTAAGAAAAGATGCAGAGGTAGGAATCAAACCTATTATAGCAGCTTTACTTAGGGAAGGGGTGCTGGTGGAATCTCCTGATTCACCATGTAACACACCCTTATTTCCTGTTAAGAAAGCAAATGGAGAATGGCGTATGGTCCAAGATTTACAAGCTGTAAATGACGCAGTAATACCAAGGGCACCTACAGTGCCAGACCCACACACTTTGTTAAATGATTTAAAAACTCAACAGAAATATTTTTGTGTGGTAGATATCAGCAATGCGTTCTTTTCGATACCAATACACCCTGACAGCCAGTATTGGTTTGCATTCACATTTCAGGGGAAAAGGTATACATATACACAACTACCACAGGGATATTGTGAAAGTCCAACAATATTCTCACAAGAAATGGCAAGCAACTTGGTGGGATTTACCCCACCAAGAGGCAGTCAGATTCTACTTTATGTTGATGACATCCTGCTGGCGGCCCCCACCCAGCAAGATTGCAAAGAAGATGCCATAGCGCTATTACGATTTTTAGCCGCTGAAGGACATAAGGTAAACAAAAATAAACTGCAGCTTTGGAAAAAAACAAGTCAAATATCTAGGATATGTAATATCCAAAGAGGGTAGAACATTAGATGAGGACAGAAAAGTAGCTATTTTGCAAACACCAAAACCCACTACCAAGAAGGAAATGATGTCCTTCCTGGGTACAACTAATTTTTGCCGGAGCTGGATTCCAAACTATGCTTTGGAATCTGCACCTCTGACTGACCTGATATATAAAAAGCCTATGGCAGCACAGGATTTGTTACAATGGACACCAGAGGCAGAATCTGCTTTCTGCAATCTGAAACAGTTAATAGCTTCCTCATTAGTTCTGGGATTACCAAACTACCATAAACGTTTTTTCAAAACTGTAGATTGTAAGCAAGGTTATATGACATCAGTGTTAACACAACAGCATGGGGACAAGCAATGCCCCATTGCATATTATTCATCACAACTAGACCCAGTGGCACGGCCTTTACCTCACTGTGTACAAGCGATAGTTGCAGCTGCAATGGCAGTACAGGCTTCGGCCTCAGTAGTTTTATTCCACTCTCTCACTTTGAGAGTGCCTCATGCAGTCGCGATTATTTTACTGCAAGAGAAGATAGCATATCTTTCAGAAACAACCAGAATTAGTCTTGATAAAGACTAAAAACCAGAAAAAACAACACAAATTCCCCACGAATACAAATCAGTCTTAGCGCCTCGGCCACAACAGCCTTCCAAGAGTACAACGATAATAATGTACATACACTCCCTTTTATACCTGACACAATTAATTAACCAAAGTCTATTATCCACTTAATTAATCAATTGAAATCCAGATTTAAAATAACTAGACATAAAAAACTAACCAAATAAATATGTACAATACATATAATACAAAAAATATACATTAAAGTAAACATCTCCAATTGACTTCTTTGTTAAGACCCATCGGTGACAACGTATTATATTTCAGTATGAAAATAGTTTCTTTATATAATAAAATATTCTTCAATAATTTATTATCCCCTTTTTTAACAAAAACTTGTTCCAAAATAGTTCCGTCCAATAAATTAACATTGCAATTGTGTCTCTCCACAAAATGCAATGCTACTGGACTTTCTAATGCTCCCCTTTTAATATCACGAATATGCTCCTGCAACCTTACTTTAAACTTTTTTTTTGTTTCACCAATATAAAAAAGGTTGCAAGGGCACCTGAGACAATAAATAACCCCAGAGGTATGACATGAAAAACAATTCTTTGGTGTAAACCTTATACCATTTATTTTGGGAAAATATAGTTTAATATGAGAACATATATTGCAAGAACAACAAGGTATAGTACCATAGGTAAGTGATAAAGTACTAAATTGATTACTAGGGCAAACGTAATAAGCTTTAACTAATTTGCCACCTAAATTCTGTCCTCTTTTATATGCAACCTTAAGTATAATAGGAATAAGTTTACTCATAAATTCATCCTGTAGCAAAAATTTCCAATAATATTTAATATATTCCCAAATTTTATCACTTAATATTCATGATATTAAAAGGGGAGCATTAGAAAGTCCAGTAGCATTGCATTTTGTGGAGAGACACAATTGCAATGTCAATTTATTGGAGGGAACTATTTTGGAACAAGTTTTTGTTATAAAAGGGGATAATAAATTATTGAAGAATATTTTATTATATAAAGAAACTATTTTAATACTGAAATATATATATGAGTCTTAAGAAGTCAACAATGTATATTTTTTGTATTATATGTATTGTACGTATTTATTTGGTTAGTTTTTTATGTCTTGTTATTTTAAATCTGGATTTCAACTGATTAATTAAGTGGATAATAGACTTTGGTTAATTAATTGTGTCAGGTATAAAACGGAGTGTATGTACATTGTTATCTTTGTACTCTTGGAAGGCTGTTGTGGCCGAGGCACTAAGACTGATTTCTACATTAAACTGATTTGTGGGGAATTCATGTTGTTTCTTCTGGTAGCATATCTTTCCCCTGCTAGGCATCTTTGCTGTATGACTATATTGTTGAGCCAACCTCACATGACAATTGAACGATGCACGACTTTGAACCCTTCTACCTTGCTTCCAACCCCTGCAGATGGCACACCACACCGCTGCCTGCAGGTGATTGAGCAAAAGACACTACCTAGAAAAGATCTCAAGGATGTCCCCTTGGATGATGCCAAGGTGACATACTACATGGATGGTTCGTGCAAAAGGGGTCCTGCAGGACAGAACCTAGTAGGATATGCAGTAGTTTCTGATACTGAGATTATAGAAGCAAAACCTTTACCACACAACCTATCTGCACAGGCAGCAGACTTGATTGCCTTGACACGGGCATGTACCTTAGCAAAGGGTAAATGTGTGAACATTTTTACTGATAGCCAGTACGCTTTTTCTACTGTACATGTTTTTGCGCAACAGTGGAAAAATTGAGGAATGATAACATCTACTGGCAAACCTATCAATCATGCACAGAGTATTCTAGATCTTTTAGAATCTATTCAGTTACCTCAGAAAGTAGCTATTTGTAAATGCACAGCTCATACCAAGCAACAAGATAGGATTTCAAAAGGAAATGTGAGAGCTGATACAGCTGCAAAACAGGCAGCTTCAGAAGTATTTCTTTTAAATGAGGAACTACAACCCTCTGAGATTTTAGACTTAAAAATGTTAAAGACAATGCAGACACTCACTACGCAAGCTGAAAAACAAAGATGGGTAAAACGAGGATCAATTCTCGAAAAGGTGCTGTACATCTCTAAAGAAGGGAAACCGATACTACCATCTAATTTGTTTAGATATGCAGCTTTGTTGAGCCATGGGCAATGCCATGTCTCAACAGGGGGGATGGTACAGCTGGTGAACCGAGTGTTCACAACATATGGATTTACAAAGTATTCTAAAAAAATTTGTTTGATGTGCCAAATTTGTAATAAACATCATGCACAAGGGGCGTTAAAGCCCAAACAAGGGAGTTTCCCTACACCACCATATCCGTTTCATACTATCTGTATGGATTTCATAGAATTGAACAAATGTGAAAAAAAGAAGTATTGTCTTGTCATTGTAGATATGTTTTCCAGATGGGTGGAAGCCTTTCCAATCAAAAATCCAGACGCAGCTACGGTAGCGAAAGTCCTTGTTAAAGAAATCATCCCTAGATTCGGCATTCCAGAAAGGATCTACAGTGACAACGGTACACACTTTGTAAACCAAACCATACAACAGTTAAGTAAGCATTTTGGTATTTCTTTAAAAAATCATTGTGCATATCATCCGCAATCTGCAGGGCTAGTTGAGAGGCATAATGGAATTTTAAAGAATAAGTTAAGAAAATTAATAGCAGAAACAGAAAAGAATTGGGTATACTGTCTGCTCCTTGCACTGTTGAGCATGAGAACTGTTCTGACTGCAAAAGGATTGACTCCTTTTGAAAAACTATTTGGAAGGGCTTATTATATACCCCAGTGGAAACCTCTCATGCCCGCAGACCAGGAAGCTGACTGTACACTAGCTGAATATATGAGAAATTTGTTGAATTCTAAACATCTGTTGCAGTCAAATTCTGTTTCAGATAAAGAACAAACCAAAACATCGGAAGTGGCAGTGATCCCAGGGGATTGGATCTGGGTGAAAACTATTAAAAAGAGGAATTGGACGTCACCAAGGTGGGAAGGTCCATACCAGGTGCTTCTTTCGACACCCACTGCAGTCAAAATCGCAGCACAAGCCTCGTGGATCCACCTGATGCACTGCAAACTAGTTAAGAACTTTGAACTGGTCAAAAATCTTACCTCTCCATCGGGTCCCTCAGCACGAAGTCTGGCTACAAAGGGGATTCAGATCAATAGGACTGATCCGTCTCAACCCCAGTGAAGAAACCATCAGTGCTGAAGGTCCTATTAGGGCAGAGAGTAAGACCACATGTTAAAAGCAAAAATGATAGAATCTAGAGAAATCCAAATAAAACTACTTGGAAGAGTTGGAGAAAATAGGAATGCAGAACAACCATTTCCTCAGAAGTATTGCATAATCATCCTGTTAACTATACTAGTGACAATAATCTTTTTGCTGTGGCCATTCCCTTTCCCAGCCACACAAACTGAACTGAATAAACGTGAAGAGTTGCACATAGACTGGCACCCAAACCTCAATACTTACCAGGCAATCAAATATGTGTATGCTGCGACTTTCAGTGTTTCAAATTGCTGGATTCGCACAGCTTTGCCAACAGCATACGGGGGGGGGGTTATTGTTAACTTCAGTCCCCCTAGGAGTCAACGAGATCTGGGAAAACTTGGTTCATGATACATCAACTATTACAGCACAAGATAAAATAGCATTGCACTTGTCTGTTCAACAAAAGGAAACTGTGTGTTTTTACAAAAATGATACCGTTGAGGTGGGCTGGAGCAATTGCAATGTGACTTTTCCTTATAGATGCTATACTAAAGCTAATAACACAGGTTTTTATTGTAATACACACTATGATTCATTTTTTAAATTGATGCACAAAACAATTGAGGAAGTAAGACATGATTCTGTTCTCTATAAACAACTGTCTATAATTGACAGAAAAATGTTTCATGCAGGACAAGTGTATATTCATAGTAAAGTTACTACTAAAGTAGAATATTGTTATTTTGTATGTGGTAGAAAAGCATATAAGTGGTTACCTGAGAATTGGTCCGGCAGTTGTTTTTTGGGCTACCTGGTTCTGGCCATACGACACACAGCAGTTTTACCTCGAGGAAAAATTTGAAATGTTTGAGAAGCCATCAAGAAGCCTGTCAATCCAGTAGGACAAATCGATGCACCCTGGGAAGTTATATCGTGGGCAGGCATATTACCAGCATATGGAGCAGTAAAATTGATCTGGGAGCTGAGAAAACTGTCTAAACTTCTCGAAGTAATGAGCAATGCAATCTTTTCCACTCTAGAATTGGTGACTGATGAAATGACTTCACCTTAGTGGCGAGAGGAGGTACTTGCGCTTTCATCCAGGAGGAGTGCTGTTCGTATATTCCTGACCATAAACATGAGATAGACAATCACCTTGAGGTAATTCAGCAAGTGTCAGCCATGACCAAACCAGGACCAAATCCATTGATGGACTATTTCCAGAGATTGTTTGGGGGGTGGGGCAGTATCCTAATGAACATTCTGATTGCCATCTGTGTAGGAATTATCCTACTGGGGGTATGTGGTTGCTGCTGCATCCCCTGCATGAAAAGACTGATTATAGACATGTCAGTTTCAGAAACCTTATATGAAGGTGCTGAATTTGAAGAACTGTTGAAAAATTGAAAATGCTTTCATAAGTTTAAACTGAATGACTCTCTTAACTGCAAATCCTGAGTAGGAAGAGGTTAGGGGAAGAAAAACTGTTTATGCTTATTTTGAAAGTAGAATAAAGTATTAAAAGGGGGGAAATGTTAGAAAAATATGTATTAGTAATATGCTTAGTGCATTTGAGGTTTAAAAAGGGTTAACACATGTATTCTATTTCACACTGCATAAATCTGTACGAACTCCAGAAGCATTCCAATATCGTAATGTCATGAAATATGCGCAGTTATGATCTTTGCTTATGCTTTGGAAATTTACAGGGAAGCATTCAATTTCTGCTAGTGTCAGGGAAATAATAATAGAGGTATCACTTCTACTAATGTCATGAGATTTAAACAAAGAGTTATTGATTTTCCGCTTATGCTATGAGAAAATACACAGCTGCAGAAGCTATTGATAATGAAGACAAAGGCTGTTTGAAAATATGAACTGCAATCAGCATTAACTTGTACCTAAGCTAGAAAAGTACCTTGAAATGTAACATATGTATTAGAGCTGCACAATAGAAACTTATAGTGGGCTAAAGAAAATACAGCCCCCAAGGTCAGGTTGTTTTTCTCAAATGTTTTTTTCATAAATCCAGTCATGTCAGCAGGAAATCCAAGTAACATTTTCTATGCAACATATAGTGAGTTTCAAATCTGAACATGTCAGCAGGAAATTTGAGTAACATTTGCTGTAGAGCAATACAAAAAGCTGTGTCTAACTACGTCAACCATAGAAAGTAACATTTTATAGAACAGTATAAGAGAAGCATCCTGCCTGTTAGTAACTAGGCAAAATCCTGTATGTGCATGTTTTTGTCTCCTTGCTGCAAGTAATAAAAGGTGCCATATCTGAACCTTATGTGAATTGGTCTTTGAAGTTTTTTCCTTTGACAATGGTAAACTTTATCGCATGTGTCACATGTCCAGATAGTCAGTACTGTGTTGCCGACCCCTCCGTTCTACACAGACAGGTGTCATGCTGTGTCTGCATGGTATCTAATAGTCATGTGGCATTGACAGTTGCTACATGTCTGCATAGCGTGGGGGGACATCCAACCACATCCACAGTCCTACACAGCACCGTGGGTGGCGCACATGACTCTCACATGTTTAGGTTGGACGGGGGGCACAGCTGGCAGTTGTACACATCTGCTGCTACTGTACTGGTATGCCAGGTACTCCATGTCAGTGTGTGGACTTACCTAAATTGCTGGCCGGAGGGATACCAGTGTACGTCAGATCCCAGCTTTAAATGCCAGCATAGTGGTGTTGGACGTCCTAGCTTTCACAACCTACATCAAACTGCCTGGCCTGCTGTAGTCTGTGCGTGTCTTTGAGGGTTGGGGTCATTCATTGGGCATATCCATAGGCCACTGTATATCATTTGTCTGTATTGGTCCACACCTGTCCAGCTGCATGGAATGTGTGTGGGTTGTACGGACACACATGATGTTCAGCCCATAATCTGCAGTGGGTTAGGACACCCTGTGTACTACTGGTTACCATTGTGACCCCCGTATGTGCTACAGATGTCATGGTGCCACTATGGACGTGTACTGTCTGCTGCCCTAACATTCGGCTACCAAAGTCTCTTGTATGCTCACATACATACATACCATAGCAATGGGTAAATACACATTCTAATACAACTGCCAATTGTTAGGTCGATAGACATACCCTGGGGGTGCTCTGGACCTGAGGACGGTGCTGGAGGGCTGCCTATGTTGGATGCACACAGCGCACCTCCTATACATGGCCGAGCACAGGTAGTGTCATATTTGGCTTCCATTGTACTGTTGCGGGACAGAGAGGGGAAATCCGTGGGTACCTACTGTGTCAGTGCACATGCCTTGTGTTGCCTCTTTGCCAAGGGCAGGTCATACTGTGCACGGCCTTTTGCCAACTGGGCCATGCTCAGGTAGTTCTTTTGCCAAGTCACACTGTGCCTGTACAGGCCTTGGTAGTGGTGTTGGGCCATGTGGCCCTGCGCCATGCTGCTCCTGCTGCAACTGTTACTGCAGGATCAGATTGTGTAGCATAGCAAATACCATAACAAATTGTGTGCATGTAGCTAGTGAATACTGCAGGGCTCCACCGGATGTGTCCGGATACCAGAACCATGAACTGAGTGTCCCAAACACATGCTCAATTATATGCCTTGCCTGTGCATCTGCCTCATTATGGTGTGAGTGTTCAGGTGTGTGTGCATTGATAATGGGTGTCATCAGCCACGACACCAGTGGTTACCCGGCATCCCCCACTAGGAGACTGTAGGGGATGTCCATATTGGCAAAAGTGTGGTACAGCTGTGTCAGAAGCCATATATCAGAATCATCATAGCTTCCAGGGCAGGCAGCACACACATTCAATCTAATGCCCTGGCCATCGCATATGGCCTAGCTGTTGGAGGGTATGCCCCTGCAGTGACTGTAGGCCCCACCCCACTCACCAGGTGGTGCTTTGATGTGTACATCTGTGCAGGCTATAGCATCCAGTACCCCAGGGTAGTCATCCATGTGGTTGAAGAGATGCATATTGCTGGTCTACTAATCACGTGTGTTGAGGACATGTACGTGCTCACTAGCATGTGTTCACATGGCGTCTGTGAACTGGTGCAATACTCTGTATGCAGATGCCTGTGAGATCCCCATGATATCCCCAGTTGTGTTGTGTGAGGTACCTGTGGCTAGTATACCTAGGCCAACACATACTGTGGTATCTACTGTGATGGGTTTTCCTCGGCCTGTTTGATGTGTCAGGTGTGGCAGGCACAGGTCAACAAGCCGCTGTAGGAGGTCTCTGTCCACCCCATAGTGCTCCACCATCCCCAGCTCATGTAGCCCCTGGTAAGTCACCCTGGGTCTATAAAGTCTTATGTCACCCCAGTAAGGGTTGTTCGGCAGCATACACATCCTCATTGCCCTCAGCCTCCTGCACATGTTGATCTATGTTGCCTGCTGCAGCCCTTCTCATTTGGTTGGACTGTGTTGTGAAATGTCCCTGCAGGTATACACCGGTGGAGTAGAGTGCGGAAGAAACCTGTGTGTATGCTGCTTGCTCACATTACCGTACTGTTCAGGTGTGGCTGGCCATGTCATCTGCTGATTGTGCTGATCATCACCTGTTTGTGCAGCCTGTACACCCTGACTACCCCACCACTGCTGTTTTCCCTCCCAATGTCACCAGGCAGGTATAGACACACCCCTAGCTTAGGCGTGCTAAGGCAGGAGCACTCTCGAGGCACAGTTCTGCAATGTACGTACAGTATGCCTGACCCCCCTCCCATGCTGTCAACTATATTCGAGCCCTGCACCCGGCTAACTACACACATACACTCCAGGGATCTGCATCACACCCTGGGGATAAATGGGATACACTATTGTCAACCTCATCTGCATAGTATAGTCTTCTAATGAATAGTTATATGACCCATACCGAAACTCCACATTAATAACTACTGCTTAGTGTCGCTCATATCCATACACAACTGGTAACAGGTGCCTTACTATCTCCATATCCGATGTCCCATGGTCTTCCCATGTAAAGTGTGTATTATAACTTAGCAGCCCTTAATCTCAAAATGGGCTTTGCAGATAACATGTCGTATAACTTAGCATAATACACACTTTACATTGGAAATTTTACATCACACATTTAAGAGTTCACTATTGATTTTACCCTATCTAAGATATATATAAACAAGGAATATTTTTAGGGTTTGTGATTCATGTGTCCCTGTTTTTTTCTGTTTTTCCACTTTTTTTCTGTAGATGGTACTGTTACATTGTAAATATATAACACATTTTAGTATACACATTTTTAACTTGTTTATAGGTTCATGGGTTCATACTAGGCTATCTGCCCTAGGGCATTTATAAGCCTAGCCAGAATGTGTTTGGCTTTCGCCACCTATTTTAAATTTATTTTGCTATGCCCTTTTTCGAGGTTAGTATACTGTGCCTATGTCTAACAGTGACGCAGAAGTGATACCCGGGGTAAACCTATAATCTCCCATCCACTCATCAAGATTCCTCTTGAAGAGAGTCAATGAAGGACTCTGCCTAACCTGGACTGGGATTTTATTCCAGAGTGAAGGGAGCCTCTGGGTTATGAATCTGTCCCTCCAGCATGTCCTATTTATTTCAGTGCTGAGGCTCAAGTCTCTCGAGGCGTGAGCTCGATGGGATTTGGATTTTCTGAGGTGCAGCATGTCCATTAATTCCGGGTTGGACATGGCTTTATACGTCAGGCACAGATCACCTCTGAGCAGGTGGTATGCCACTGAGTATAGCTGGAGTTTCTTTAACCGGGCAACATATGGCATCTGTTTGAGCCCTTTGATCCTCTTGGTGAGGTACTTTTGGGGTCTTTCCAGTTGCTGCAGGTGTCTGGTAAGGTACATCCCAAAAGGGGCATTGTACTCAATTATGGGCCTGATGAGGGATGAGTAAAGAGGCATGATGATCTCCCCTGATCTTGATGTGAATCCCTTCATGATTAGGTGGACTATATAAAATGTTTTTCTAACCACTTTGGCCACGTGGTTGTCAAATGAGAGATTGCTATCAACTTGGGTCCCCAGGTCCCTAATTACTTCTTCTGTACTTAATGGATTACCACCTATGTGGTAATTTGTGGGCACTTTGTTTTTGCCAAAGGGATGACTATACACTTTTGGCATTTAGCCTGAGGCCATGGCTCTGGCACCAGTTGTCTGTTTCTATGAGGCCCTTTTGGAGGATGCTTGTGTCGGCTGGAGAGTCGATTATGGTGCCCAGTTTGCAGTCATCTGCAAACTTGGTCAGCCACAGTCCTTCCGTGTTGGCCTGTACCTCCGAGAAATATATACCGAACAAGAGAGGTGCCAGGATTGAGCCTTGTGGGACACCACTTGTAACTGGTTTGGAGTCTGACATGGCTCCAGCAATTCTAACCAAGTGGGTTCTGTCCTTGAGCCAGTTTGCAATCCATCTAGTGACATAGGGGTTTATATTTAAGCTGGTGAGCTTATCTATATTGCCCGAGTGGGGTATTGTATCGAAGGCTTTTGCGAGGTCCAGGTAGGCTGTGTGGACCACTTTCCCCTCATCAATGGCCTTGGTGACTGTTTCAAAGAAATCAACCAGGTTTAAGAGGCAGGATCTGCCCTTAACAAAGCCGAACTGGGTAGGATTCAGTGTCTGTAGGTCCCTAATATCTTTATTTATGAGGTCCATGATGAACATTTCCATAGCTTTGCAGATCAAGCTAGTCAGGCTTATGGGCGATAGTTTCCAGGATCTGTTGAGGCACCACCTTTATGGAGAGGGACCACTGTTGCTGTACTCCACTCTTTGGGCACATATCCTGTAGTAAGGCTGAGATTGAACAGTAGTTTTATGTTTGGGTTTAGCTCTTCTTGGAGTTCATGTAGGATGCAGCCGGGACACCGTCTGGTCCCATTGATGCTGTGTTTTTGCTTTGAGAGGCCTACCTGAGCATCTGAGATGTCAGGGGGGCAGCACTCTGCTGGGATAGATATTTGCCCTTTTGGTGGGGAGGGGGGAGAAGTTTGCTGAACCTGTCAGCTAGGATGTTGGCAATGTCTGTGGGTTCAGTGTATTTTTTGTCATTTTGCACTAATTCTGAGCATATCTGGGAATTACCACCCAGGTTCCTAACATAACTAAAGAAAGCCTTGTGATTATGCTTAGTGTCCTGTGCAATTTTTCTCTCGAAGCTGGCCTTAGACAATTTTATGAGTGCCCGTAGTTTTTTGCTAATACTGATCAGAGATGCCTTCCCTTTTTGGGATTTTGCTCTATCATTTAGTAGCTTCCTCCTTCTATTGTATAGTTTGTTTATGGCTGGGGTCCACCAGACAGGACGTCTGCCTTTGGAGGATTGAGTCTTGGTTTTATTTGGGATCGCATGATCCATGCATTCCTGTTTAATGTTTTAACAGTTTTAAGATCTATTTAACAAGGATTTTATTTGAGTTTTATAATATCAGGCTTTGGATACAGTATTTGTTTTAATGTATTTATTTTCAGTTCACACAACTTATATATATATTTTTACATATTTTATATGGTTTCAGTACTTATTTTAGTAAGCATTAGCACTTTAAACATACTGATTATTTTAATTGATTTATGGTCTTTAATTGATTCAGTTTTTAATGGTTGCAAAACATTTTAAATTTATATTTAAACTGTTAAGTTTTTTGGTTGTGCTGTTTTATCTGTTGAAGTTATATGATGAAAATGTTAGGACAACACTTTATGCTTCATTAATTTACTTTGTTTGTAGTGTGTGCACTCGTGGATTTGTGAATTAAACTATCTATTTTTTTGGAACTGGCTACTCGGTTTGTGCCTTTATTTTGGATTATTGGTAAACCTTTGGGCACTTGTGACCATTCTTTCTGTAACAAAATAATCAGGGTCTACATGACTACAACCTGGGACCCTGCACACAACAGACGATGTGCATTACCATTACGCCATTGCAGATATACATACATCCCAGGTCATCACGTGCAGATCATCTGGCGCAAACATTCAATAGTGCTGATGTCCCCAGATATATATATATTTATATCTATATCTATCTCTCTATATCTACATATATCATATATATTATATGTATATATATATATATATATATATATATATATATATATATATATATATATATATATACATACATACATACACACATACACATGTACACACATATGTAGATATTGCATTTATATCACAATAGTGGACCACATGACAGCAAAGCATTGGACAGGAATGAAAAGGAAACTACATGTGCCACCTGCATCATGTAGTGTTGTTACTATCAAGGCATGTGGTTGTGTTGCATTACACGGGTCAGACTGTATTAAGGGTAAGAGTAGGGCTGCTGACATTTACTCACCAGACCTATTGGCGAATGTATGTGTTGACAACCCAGTGTCTTGCAGAATATGCGGGCTGTGGACACTATATAGGTCAGCAACAAAACACACTGAACACATCCTGCAGCTAGCCACCCACAGATACCAACACATAGGGTATAACTGCCAAACACACACACCTGCCATGCCTTGGAATCGAGCACCTACCTGTCTAGTCTACCACACTACAGCATTACGCAGCAACAGAACGCGCTACCGAGTTTCAGCATCACCGCACTCCCAGAGGCATACTACTTGGTGGGTGACATCATCAGCAAAGGTGCCGATAGGGAGTGTACGGAGAGTGAGCTGTCTAAAAACATCATTCTGTTCCCAGGCAGCTGGAAGCACAAACACACACTTGGCAGGACTGTGAGTCGAACATAAACCTAACTATCTTATCACACTACAGCATTATGCAGTTACAGAATGTGCTACCGAGATTACTGGAACACAGCACTCCCAGAGGCATACTTCTAGGTGGATTACATCATCAGCAAAGGCAAAGACGCCGATAGGGAATGTATGGAGAGTGAGCAGTCTAAAAGCATTACTCTGTCCCCAGGCAGCTGGAAACACATGGACACACACACACTTGGCAGGGCTGGGAGTCGAACATACACCTAATTACCTTATCACACTACAGCATTATGCAGTTACAGAACGCGCTACTGAGATTACTAGAACACAGCACTCCCAGAGGCATACTTCTAGGTGGATGACATCATCAGCAAAGGCAAAGACGCCGATAGGAAATGTATGGAGAGTGAGCAGTCTAAAAGCATATTACTGTCCCAAGGTAGACGGAGACAAACACACGGCAGTGCTGTGAGCGGGACAACTGACTATCTACGGAGCACTATTACAACACTACATAGATACGAGACGTGCCACAGACAGTACACCCTTCAAGACAGTCAACCAGTGTGTTCAATGTAGGAATCCATCCTGATGTGGAGTATGGACATCTGTTGCCTGGATGACCACTATCACTATACAGGATTTCAATGGTCATGCCCATACACAGAGGCACATAACCGACACAAGGTATCACTGAGCATGCTCACACACTTAGTAGCACACGTCCGTTTGGAATGTACTGTATGTCCATCTACACAACGGCGTATTGGGCATGCTCACACACTTAGTAGTAGAGAAGGGCTGTCTTGTATGCACACGGATACTAAACACGGAAGGGCACAGTGTGTCAATAGTGAACATTGTTAGCACGAATGCTGCACTACATATATCTGACACTGGTCGTCAGTGCTAGATGTGTAGCATTCGTAATCACAACTGACAATCCAGATACAACAATGGGGAATACGGACATCTCTGCAGTGAGGAACACCTGGCATATGGCACAGTTGTGCAAAATAGCACTACCACCGTATACCTCAGCTACAGTCATGTGGACCATAAGACCATGATGGACAGCTCCAGGTGTTACTGTCCCCACGTACATGAAGGCCACTCACAAGTACTGACCAGTACGCACTCAAGAGCCATCACAGATGTCTCAGGTGCAGATCACAGTGGTAAATGCTGCATTCTACTATGTAGCCCTCAGACATCACCATGTCGTTGGACCAGCAACACACATCCATACATTACTACAACACCATGTTACTTATGACCAGTGGACTGTACATAGGTCTACAGCAACTGTGCAGACTACACATGTACTGACAGGGTTCCATCATGTCGTATGCAATGCAATGATACCACTGTTCATAACCAGGTCGGCTCTACACATAACAGGGGCCCTGGGTCTTACATAGCTGTAACAGATGACTGCCGCTGTACACAAAAAAAGAAATCATGCTTGGATATGACATACATGTATTTGCTGTGGATATGTACATGGCCCACACACACACAACACATATGTACATAGCATAGCTTTTGCTGTCCTCCATGCAGACAAGTGCCTACAGCAATCACACGCATGCACATGGAAAGTAGGTCCATGGCTGTTGAATGCTAACAGTACATAAGGTAGCAATGTTGACTGAGGTAACATTCCCTCTGTACTAGTTACCCATGACAACCATCATATCATACAACAGTCCATGTGTCATGTATGTCAACACATATGTCCACCAATTGCAATGCATACAAACTTGGCTACATGACAGGAATGTAGGACCAACACACATGTACATGTAGTGGCGTGCATTCAGCTATCATGCATGTGCAGTAGCTGATGTATGTCGTTCATCTGTGTATAACTACAACATGCAGTTGCAATGCTGCCCTATCATTGACACCTGTATATGGTGAAATACTGACAGTACGGTAGGATGTACATCAGGTATGGATGGATGTGTGTACATAAAGTGGTGGTCCACCTTTCCAGATGGATGTTTGCTGAAGACAGCTCACAGGTGTGTCACAAGCCATCCTACCATGACATGTGCAAACAGTACACTATGTTACTGTTACTTGAAGGTGAAGACATACAACCTACACAGCAGTCAGGGTGTTACTGACTGTAAGTCACATGACACCTGTGACACTTACGTCCTCCAGTGTGCATATAGCAGCACATTTGCCAAAGGTAGCGTTGGTACACATAATACGGCCAATACTGCTGCATGTCTGTCAGATGTATCATCATATAACAGGTGTATCATTCACAGAACTGCCATGTGTGTTTGCCTGTGTGACCATATATGCCACGTATGGTGGGGAATACATCCCAATTGTTACACACCCCTGTACACTGTTGTAGAGATCTGTACATACTGCAGTGTAGAAAGCAAGACGTAGGCAGGGGTGGTGTGTGCATCACACACATGTCAGCTATCTGTATGTGAATGATATTTGTGGACTCCACAGTGTGTGTGTGTGTGTGTGTGTGTGTGTGTGTGTGTGTGTGTGTGTGTGTGTGTGTGTGTGTGTGTGTGTGTGTGTGTTTGTATGTATGGTTGCCTGGTGCATGGAGTGAGGGTGTATGCTACCATACAGGGCAGACAGGATCCCTAACCCCTCATGGTGATGCAGGCTACTACCCTGTTGATGCCATCGGTGTCAGCCTTACCGGCTACCTGTACATGTTCATTCTCTGTGTCACGTCATGTGGGTGCACAGTACTGTGAAGGTGATTACCACATAGGCAGGGGTCTTCACCTCAACACTATCGAGTGTGCATTATAGTGTTGTTGACCACGTGAATGTGGCATGTTACTTTGTGTTCCTGTGTATGTCTGTGTGTGTTCTCATCCTGTAATGTGACAGTGTATTACTGCTACACAGTGAGGCCTCATGCTATCAACTGGCCTCTAACGTTGACATCAGCCAGACCGCTGTGTAAACACCCCCACACCATGTCACTATCCCTGTGATGTGACCCGGTATGGATGTCACATCTCTAGCCACTGTAGCCTATTAAACAGCTCACATGCTTCTGGATCAGTAGATGTGTGGACATCTGTGGAATGGTTGCCTTTCTAACAGTGAGTTTGAGGCTACGTATAGCATGCTGGTATTGCCATACATGCCTGTGAGTACTCCACATTTACACATGGGAAATTGCAAACACTGCTACTTATTGGCACATGCAATTAGACCTTAAGGAGGGAAGCAGGCCATCATTACCAACATGTTGTTACTGTTGTTACCAAGACACATACTGAGAACATATAACAATGCATTCTAAACCTGTACTACATGGTATGTCTGGTGCGTGTCAACAGTACACAACAAATGTAATATACACATATCTCACTATTCTGTTCACCCTGTGCATCAGACCATATGAGCATGTCCCTGCACCGATGCTGTGGATGACAGGGATGTGGCACAGGCATCATCATATGCACAGGGTGATAATGTTTGCCAGGGGCATAGGCTGCACCAGTGGATGACATCATGTGTGTGGGTTAGGGCTGGTGATCTGAATGGACATGTGTGGTTGTTATGCATGTGGGAGTTGCAGTGCCCTACAGATGTTTCTGCTGTGTGCGTGTATGTGTGCACACAGTTCTGCCTTGTGTCCGGCCTACACAGGGGTGTTATTGACAGCTCCAGATTGTACAGACCAGGATGTACAGCTCACTGTGTCCGGCCATGGCCATGTGACCTGTGCCTGCCAGGGGTTGCACGGGCACTACCAGGCAGAGGTACAGATTGGCTACTGTCCGATGACACATGTCCCCTGAAACCGTGTCCCTGCTGGGAACACCCAGGGCCATGTCCACATGGCCTGATGTGTCTTGGTGTTGACAGCGCAGCACCAGCTGCACTGCTACTGGCACTGTGGGAGCGGGCATGTGAGGTAGCTCGTTCACGTTGACCTGCACCAGATGGTGTAGCTGGCCTACATCCACGTGGCTTACGCCTCACTCCTACCAGATGTTCCAGCACAGATAGCTCACGCTCGTGGATTGCCATGCCACGGTCAAGGATTCCAACCATGTCACCCAATCACCTGTCCAGAACATCGTCAATCTGCTGTTGAGCATTTGCCAGTGCTTGGATGTTGTCATTTAAAGAATGGATAGCAGTCCTCTGAAGCCTCTGCCCTTTTCTGTTCTGCTGTTCAGCACGTGCCTGTGCCGCCATTACAGTCTGAAACATGAGTATGTTGACACCAGCTGCTGTGCTCTGTCCTGTAGGTGCATGTCTGTCAGAGGTCCTCCTACGAGCAGCTCTGGCCACATGCCTGTGTGGCACATCTGTAATCATTACACTGACACCATGGTGTGTAGCCACCACACGTTCCTGTTCCAAGCTAACACACGCTGACTGTCCTTCCTCTATGGCCACTGGTGATGGGGTATGTGTTGGCATGAGAACTGTGTGCGGGCAAGAGGGGGACATAGCTGGGATGGCAACCATTGGCACAGATTCAGCCCCTGACAACCCTGCCTGTACCTCATGCATATGTTCATCACTGCTAGAATCTGTGGGGACACTAACATCAGATGGACAGCAGGAGGGTAACGCACCTACATCACCTGTGAATGCAAAGAAAGACTCTACATTACAATAGACACACAGACAGACAGAGACACAGACAGACAGAGACACAGACACACAGACAGAGACACAGACACAGGCACACAGACAGACAGAGACACAGACACACAGAGACACAGACACAGACACAGAGACAGAGTCACAGACACAGACACACAGACAGACAGAGACACAGACACACAAACACAGACACGCAGACACAGACACACAGACACAGACACACAGACAAACCATGCATGTGATTTGACAGACGGCATGCAGCATGCATGTGATACAGCAGATGACATGCAGCTCAGACATTAATAGTGGTAGTTAGCATACATCCCTGGGTTGCACACAACAGCAAGCAGATGTCATATCAGAAGCCATGCAGTTCACACAATCATGGTAGTAAGCATGCATCCCTGTGATATACCATGTGGACCAGCACAGGTTAACAGTACACATGGCTGATGTGACCTTGACATTAACATGTAGTATGACATGTAATCTGCTGACGTGTGCATTGACATGCATACATGTCTGACACAATGGTGTTCTGACACATGTACAGCGGTGTAATGGGTATCACATTGCAGTGTTGTCTGTATGCCCTACAGATAGAATGCACTTTTAGCAGATGTGCATGAGCATTGAAGGGTAGTATGAGGCATCTACATTGCTATACAGTGTAAAGTACAGACACTGTGCCATTGCATGGCATCATGAGGCATCTATATTGCTATACAGTGTGGAATACACACACAGTGCATAGCCATGACTGAGTGCATACACATTACATAACTACTGTGGATTGTGACCCACGTCGCTGAGGTGCATACACACTAAACCATGCTGTGTCATGTGACAGATCCCTGGAAGACCTACGGATGACACCCCTGCACAACTACTAAAATGTCTTAGTTGCCTTGCAACCATGTCCACACATGGCAGACTTGTCACTACACTATATCCCACATGACATTTATGTACCACACACACGAGGTGCATGGCTGACAGTGATATCCAACAGCAGCAAGGTAAATGTACGGTATCTGTGGCCTGATGTGGTGTCTATGTCTGTGGAAGCTGTACAGGTGACTACTGTCATGGTATGACACAGTCATGATGTTCAACACATCTTATATGGTCGAATTAAGTGACACCTCAACAAGCTGTGCACAGGCGTTTAGGATGTCCAGTGTTCCACATCAACTATATAATCATTCAACAAAGGCTATAGCCAGACCATGTGTGGACAATGCGCAACAGGGTGTATACACATCACATCTACTGTGTGTTGCTACATGTGTCTGGCCATCCTCCATGGCCATGTATGAACATGTGTTGGCCAAATGTTTGTGATGGCCATCTACCTCACATGTCTGTGTTGTCCCATATGACATACACCCATAGATGTCAGATATGTCACTGTCCACAGGGTTATGCAGACAAAGGGTATTATGTTTGGTATGTGGGGTATGTATTATGGGATAGTGAGACAATATTGCAGCCGGAACACTACATGTCTGGGACATGTCAGATGGCACATCACAATGTGTGCACCCATTGCAGGGGCATATTACACAATGGTGAATCCTGTGGGTTGCCCATATCCCAGCTCACTGTGTGGTACAGTTTGTGTACCACACATGTGTTGTTCCAATGTATAGTACATATGCCTACATTGAACAACACCTCCACCGTTGTATGCACAGCTGTCCACACATCTAGCAATGACCGATACTGTGGTTTCATGTCAGAGTTTCATTTAGTTTGTATATATTGCACATGGGTAGCCAGTGTGATTGATGACAGATGCGACCTGTATATCGTGACTGGACCATACATTATGTGTACATGTGTTAACTGGCCACATGGCGAATAGATCTATGCATTAACATGCCTGATACTGATAACTGTCTCACCTGCAACATACTGATGTCTGTGCGGCACCCAAGAGGTACCTTTATAGGGGTGACACAGCAGTTTGAACATTATCCATGACTGTATGACAGCTACAGGGTGCACTGTGCATGTTAACACATTTGCCTGTACAATAGCATATAGTATGCACATGTGTGCATACACAGGGTAGCATACTATAGTATGCAGCATGTGTGTAAACATACCTTGCATATGATGTTACATTACATATTGTACAGTGACACATGTTTCTAAATGGGATATAATAGTCATATGTGCAGTAGTGACTTACCAGGCAACTCCAGGCTTGGTGGATGGGAGACACCCACCTCCACGATGGCAGCTAGTGTTTGTGGATGCTGTTCTGAGGGTGTCCCCATGCTCTCCAGTAGCTCCTCGGTGGGTGTGAGTGGGGGCTGGGTTGGTGGCCCACCACCTGTTCCACCTTGTTCCCTGGCGATTGCATTGGCACGCTGTTTTGCATGTCGTATCAGGTCCGTGCAGTGTCTGCACACCTGCTGGTAGGTGCAGTTATGGCCACCCACATCATTAACCCTCCTGCGAAGTTCCTGCCACACGTCATCACACTGCTGGGCATGCTGTGGCACATGGCTGAAAAACAACTCATAGTTATCATGGAGGTATGGTATGAGGGCATCATCCTCCAGGTGGCTATATGCTGGCAGGCGTGAATGAGGCTTTATCTGGAAGACATAATGATGGAGACAGGTCACAGTATCACAGAGATATACAGAGATACAGCTGCACATACATTTGTATTAAATCTAGTACATATGAGCAGTTATCTTTGCAAATCATCATGACACTGACATGACTGACATGTTTGTGTCACATACATGTAACACCCGTTGTGCATTGGATATCATTGCCATATATGTGTGTCATCTCATTACATTGCTCATACTCCATGTGAATGCTGTCTTGATGTGGGCATGTCTGTTTGCCTGTACTGGTGTTCTTACCTATCAGCACATGCCTGGATGTGTCCACAGTAATGCTGTTGACCTTGATGCTGTGTATATGTC
Source organism: Protopterus annectens (assembly GCF_019279795.1). NCBI lineage: Eukaryota > Metazoa > Chordata > Ceratodontiformes > Protopteridae > Protopterus > Protopterus annectens. The sequence continues at coordinate 26,679,199 of NC_056736.1, read as the reverse complement.
ACATATCAACACATACACTGCCTTAACGGACATGAGCAGTAACAATGCACACATGTGCACGGAAACCTTTACATGCATGTGTTTTGCCATATACATCTACACGACACTGTACAGCAGTTCAACATCCTGCCACGTATCGCCTGTGTTGCACATGTGATACACATGGGACAATGGCTAGCCGGACGTTATTTGCAGGGATGGTTATCAACTATAGCATGTATGGGCAAGGTTTTCTAGCTGTATCCGACAGCCATTTTGCCACTGCCAGGTGCAGCAGTGCCACATTACTGATCCAGACAGTTAATGATACATCTACCATGCGGTCATCGCACCATGTATGACAGAGATGACATGTGCAGCTTTGATGGACAGGGTTGCATGGTATGGCAGGAGTATGTAACATGTATGGCACAGGGATCTGTCCAGCATGTGGTGATCCTTGTAGTAAGATGGTGGCTGTCCATGACATATGTCTTTCAGATCAGGATATTTACGTGTCGCATGTCCAACATCACAGTGTAGCACATGTCTTTATGCACAGTAGCCAGCATGCTGCATAGTGGAGGTGAGGATTGTGAAGGCTGGTATTGCCCATCCACGCATGGCCAATACCCCTTAAAGGTGATATGTGATCCGATATTGGTCACGTGAGTCATGAGTATGCCTGTCCAATGATCTTCATGCTCATGGATGGCACCCTTTCATAACATGGGTGCCTTGTATGACTACCTAATAGGCCTGGAGACATCACAAGCTCAGGGAGGTGAACTGCACAGCACCATCCCTTAAACACAGTGTCCATAATGTTGACTGCTGCCTAGGTAGTAGATAATGGGTACAGGGTTATTCACCTAGCAGTGACAATGCTATTAGCAGCTGTCAGATTGTGCACATGTTGTCATGCACCTCACCCACAAAGCCCATTCTGTATGTTGTCCACAACACTGAGACAGCTATTGCTCCTAGGTCATGGCCATTCATATCCTTACATATGCAGATGCCTTCCATTTGTCTGTGTGGTATGGGCTACAATGAGGGGGGAGTACAAAACATTAACCCTGTTTTACTGTAGCTGCCACTGGTGTGATATGCACATGTCACTCAGACACCTTTTGTAGTGTTGCTTCTGTCAACAGGCCACTGGTAGAACACTCCTGTGACATACGAAGGTACATCTAGTATACTCAGTGTAGCTGGAACACAGTATGGGTGATGATGTCCTATGACCTGCCACAGGTATGTTATGCAGTGTGAAATCATCCATACTGTCATCTACATCTGTACTGATAACATCTACGATGATAAAGGTTTATAGACTTGCAGACCATACTCAGCAGGGTAATAGTGCAGTGCCTCCAATTATGACTGGCGTCTCCACTTGTGGGTTGCAGTGGGTTTATATTATCCAACACCCTATCTGTATTGCATATTCATGCTCAGCACTTGTTCAGAACATGTAAGTACTTCATGAGCTACTAATTACTATAGCACCCATTCTAACTCATTTCTTACAAGTATACTGTCTGTCCTTACATTTCCAACTTGCTTACAGTACAACAGCTGTTGTACACACATATCTCACATATCTTGTGAGACATGGTTGAATATACAGGCATGTCCAAGTGTCACTTACAAGTGTTATTGCCTGTCTATATGATGAATATGGCAAACATGAGGCAATAGAGCAATTGTCTCATGTACACAGTCAATGCTCACCTCCCAACATACAACACTACAGCCTGTGGGAGATGCACATATGTAGCCATGCTGGGGGTAATGCTCTCACCAACCCAGACTGAACCTGACATTCATGTAGGGACATTAAACATTTGCAACACACCCCACTCATCACATAGTCTCACTAGATCTCCACCACCACAGCCCACACATAGTATGACTACGACATTTGCAGAACCTCTCCATACTCTCTGTGTAGGCAACAGAGGCAGCCCCCATCACCAAACACAACACCAATTGCATATAGCCCACAGACTCATGTGTTCCCATCAACTACAGCCAATAGGGTGTTATAACATTCCCAACACACCAGTCATAGGTGACTCTGTAGGCTGTCACACTGATGTCCCACTCAGCAGGCTACACAAGGTGATAGTCACTTACATCTGGCTGTTGGGTAACAGGATCCACAACATAACCTATGCACCCATGCCACACCTCACCAGGTACAATTTGACTGCCATTCTCCATGTTAGTGTGACTGCCCTGAGATGTAACTTCCTGGACTACATGTACAGGGACATGCAATAGCTCTCCGGTCTTGTAGCCCAGAAGGTATCGCCCAAGCCCTGAGAAGCATTCTGCATTCATCCAGACTGATACCACTGTACAACGACTGAATGTTTCACTTCAACAGTTGCCTATGCTTCTGTTCTCATTCCACAGGCATCCAGTATCTGTCTGCTTTGAATGACATGGTCAACAAAACACGATGCTTTGGCACAGATGACCTGCACCTGTTAGCCCTGGGATTACAGATAACATGTAAGGCTCTTGCTGCCCCTATAGTGCCTCTCTTGGACAGTTTCCAATAACATTCACCACCAGAACAGGAACAGTCAAGCAAAACCTGGGGTAATGTTACTCAATGCTTGACATCTTCATCTCTAACACACTCAGGTGAGGCACATCTTATAACAGACCACTTCGATATCTCTGCAGTGACTGGGACCTGCCTCTAGGCTCCGGAGAGCACACCTGCACTGGCAGGTTATACGCAGACCACATCTTTCAGTCATGTAACCAGGACCAGAACACCCATGGCGGAGGTGTGTCCATATTTCACAAGGATGTACACACCTCCAGGCTGGTTACTTAGCACAATGCATCAGAGGTGATCCACGTGCAACTAACTGTGGCCAGAACTGCTATACACATTGTAACTTGCTATGGATTCAGCAACATACCCCACGGTTACTGGCCCTCATTTCTTGGTGTACTGGACAGTAGGGTTCAGAAAGGTACTACTGATGTGAGACTGACACTATCCCACACTTAACTGGGATACCTACTCATGTACCGACACATTAGGCTAATGCTTTCTGGGATTCATAACCTCCACTCAACTGGATCAACCCATACACACCACCACCAAGACCAACAATATCCTAGACATGGACATTACCAACATGTGACTGGTGTTCCACACCTGGGCTTATCCCCTCGTTGGTAGTTTGCGAACATATGCTAATCACCCTTGTTATCTACATCCCGGCACCACACCCTTCATGGAATACACAATACAAGATTTCTACAATGCCTACTTCAGACGTCTTATGACAGTGGTAGTAAACGTCATGGCACCTGTGCAGATGGACAATGTACTTACAAATGCTGAAACATACACCAGTGCACTTCATTAGCACTTACACGACTGCATGGATCATGCTATCCCAAACAGAGCCACGATGGTACCCACCAGATAATGGACGCCACTCTGGGGTTCCAGTTCCATGGACATAATGTACCACAAAAGCTGGAGGCTGTTGCAAAATGGAGTACAATCCCATGGGTGGGGTAGCTCACTGGTCAGCCTCAGTAGGAATCTGGGATCCCTTATCACATCCTCCAAAGCTAGCTACGTAAACATTACTGTGACACTTCCCAAGGACTACCACAAAGCATTATGGAGGTATGTCAGTACTCAATGGCAATACCCACATCTGCTCTGACATACGATGGTTAGGCAGGAACATTACAGAACCGACTGATATTGGCAACATCCTGGCAGATAGGTTCAATGCTAACTTTACACCCTCTCACTCCCTACAGGGCCAAAATCCATACAGGAACAATGCAGAGTCCCTGCGGTCACAACTACACAGTTCTAACCTACACTCTCTTAGGCCTGGAACACAGACTCCATGTGACCGTCCAACATCCCAGGTTGCGATTTACACAAACCTCAGAATTACATGGCTCCCCACTTGGCCACCAGATTCACTAATAGCCTTGTATCAGACATTGTGGCACCTGAATAGCGCACAGCAACAGTTATCACACTCCACACAGGTGGCGCCACAATGAACCAGAGGGACTATTGCCCTATACACCTGACTGGACTGTTCTGCAAGGCTATGGGGCACATCATCATGGAAGTCATTCACAGAGACTTTGGTGGGCTCCAGAACTTTGATGCCACCCAGGTTGGATTTGTTGGGGCCAGACCATGGCTCTTACATCTGGTGGACTCCTTTGATACAGTTACCAGGGTAGTTGATGACGCTAAGGGGGTCCACACAGCCTACATTGTCCTCTCATTGGCTTTCAGCACAATTCTCCATTCTGGTATTGACAACATACACATCCACCTGCACATCAACCCCTACGTCTTGGGATGTTATGCAAAGTGGCTCATGGACAGGACCCACACAATGGGGGTTGCATACCATAGTACCTACTGTAATTCAGTTACACTTGGCGTACCACAGTCCTCGGTCATAGGTCCCCTCATGTTCGGTATATGCTTCCCTGAGGTACAGGCTAGCACAGAGGGACTTTCCCTGAATAGGTTTCCAGATGACTGCAAACAAGGAGCCATGATTGATCCACCAGCTGATACAGACACCCTCCATAAGTGTGTCACTGTGACGGATACCTGATGTCGATAACATGGCGTCAAGCTGCACGACACAAGGTGCATAGACATCCCCTTTGGATTACACCAATCACCCACTGACTATCACATAGGTGGTAGTCCCCTACATACATGTGACATTATACAGGATCTTAGTACACACGTATATAGCACCCACTCCTTTGATAACCATATTGCAAATGTGGCGTGGATATCCTTCTATGTGGCCACCCTTATCTGTAATGGGTTTGTAGCTGGAACAAAGGCACCCATTGTACCTCTATATTCCTGACGTATGACACACGTTCAAGGGTACAACACCCCTTTTGGGGTGTACCTTACAGAACAGCAATGGCTTTACATACCACAACATTAACACACCATGAGGATTATTGACCTCCGAAGGATGACGTATGCGGCACAACTACGGACACCACGACTGTACACATTTGCATACTGCATACTCAGGGGTGACCTCTGCTGAACATACAGGGCCCATGTCCACAACAATATTTATGGATATACTCAACATAAGCAAAAGCCACTGAGAGCAACATGCTCATGGATATGTGCACAAACACAACAATGAATGGGACGTGCTTGAGGGATACATTCCTGAACCAGAAACTCACCATGCTTTGGAACATGATTCCTATGTACATCAAGCAGGGACACTCACTAGCACTCTTCATGAGATACCTCAATGGGTAGATGGGAGACACACATGTACACCAGGGATCACTGCAGTGACTGTACTGTACACAGGTGCAGGTAACACATGACTCTGCTGCTCATGGACAGGACACTACCCTAGGGAGGTACCGCCAGTGAAAACACTGTAGTTGGGCTTACACATGGACTTGGCCAGACAGCATAGTACCTCACTATGAACCTGTGAAGCTATTATATGTGCTTTGTGCATGGATAATGGAGTAGCTCTTTCATTTCAATTAGCTATCATGCTGTTACAGTGTCCCGTGACTACAAGCCGTATGTATCCTGTTATTGTGTATTGTACATGCCAATAGATGATACCTTTTGTTTGCATGATATAACAGTTATGCTGTGTAAAATATCTTACATATCTACCTACAATACTGTACATTACACATATTTTAAACATTATCCCATAATGCAAAGCATACTTGCACAGCAGGACCACCTTAGGCATATTATTCTCGTTATATGGCCATACACATGCCTACTGTGACAGTATATCAACATATACTATCCCCTGCTATGGCACGTACTTGTTGGACAAACCCTACCACTGACGGTGGGTGGTGTGGAATTGTTGTGGTTAAAGCCCTCATGTAGCATCCCTTGTTGTGTATGAGATGTTTACCTTGTGGCCCACAGCAGGACACACAATTTCTACAAGCGTTACTATGCTCAACAAGATATCACTACATAATATCTTTTCCCACTTTATGCATTGTGTACACTTTAATTAATACAAAACAGGCTCTACATACACTAACATACTGAGTGTTCTACATACCTTGTTAGTGTTCCGAGTCTTTGTAAATATCTCTCTTACACCTTTACTGTTTAAACGGTTCTATGGTATGAGCATATGGTTTGAATGTATGGCAAGGCATCCTTATATACGTCGATACCTGTAACATGTGGTATCCTGCCGCCAGTTGGTGTTCCTGAGAAAATTATCACATGCACTTCGGCTGTGCAACTACTCCATTCGCCAATTAAGCGGCAACTGTGGGGTATAATTGAATTCTCCACTTGGGCGTTGCCCTTTTGCCCTACCTTCGGGGAGACGGCCTGTATGTGTTTTGTTGTGAGGAATTGCAACTGCTATTTGGAGAGACATGGATATTTTGAATTCATGTCCCCCGTGGATTGTGTGTGACGGCTAGAATATGTGGTTCTACATGTGAGTGTACCTGTCATCTAAACCGTCTGATAAGGGACTATTGCAAACAAAACCTGTAACATCGCCGTCTGTTCCATTATACAACAGCTATGATTTCACATGGCGCCATTACAAATGTGTCTATCACAAGGTAAATTAATGCTTCTGCAGATGTAATTGAGTGAGTGGATGTTTGTGATGTTATTACAGTCTGTATTGCAATTGTTTTGGGTGTGGGGGAGATGTAGGTGGGTGTACATAGCATATACAGGTTTGTGGGGACTGAATTTCTACATATTCCATATATGTGTGTGGGCTCCTTCCCTAATTGAAGACCTATCATTTAGTAGACTGAAACTATGGTTGTTACGGGCTTATACATTGAGCCATTGTTAATTGGTTCCTATATAGCATGCAGGTGAGGTTGATTCTTCAATACCTCCGGAAATACATCGATATGTAAGGGAATGTTACTAAATGACATCTGTCTCATGTATTTCTGTCACAGATATTTGCACTCATTGCAGTTGTGTTGGTGACTGAACCTCTTTGGCATGGGTTGCCACCTTTTCAAATGGCCATAGTGGGACATTTGCAGGACACACATCGGTGTTTACAGGCTGACACATACCCATGGTCAGTACACAGGATAGAACATACTTTTATCCTAAATACATACTTATTCTTGTAGCACTTTAGCTACTTATCATGTTTCATGTAACATTTACGTATTTTAGATACAGGAATAACTATTTAATGCAACTATTACATAATATATAGGACATAATTACAATCTCGGACATTTGCCCTTTTTAATATTTTTTGTCGGGACACAACTGCCCAGGGAGGGGCTGTCCCTCTTAAAGTGGGACAGGTGGTAACCGTATGCCTATGGCCAGCTATGACCACACCTACCGTAATGATCTACCTCCGAGTTAGCACTAACAGACACACGATGCAAACACAAACACACACACATTACAGTCCCACGGAAACTCACATGGCACCCTCAACACACACATACACAGACTACAGCAATCACAAACACAGTTGAACACAGTACCTACCTGGACCGCAACACCGGCAGTGATAACAAAATGTCCCTTAACATTGTGATAATATTACATGCGGTTCTAGTGTTCCGGTACTGTGGTCTTTCGGTCTTCAAGACTCATGATTACGTGTGCCGGTATGTGACACATTCGATAGGTGGCAGTATCCTATTTATTTGTACCTCCATGGTTGTGTACATGTCGTTGACCTATCTATATATTTGCAGATATAGGTGAATCCGTATATATCAACATATATCTCTCTATCACCCTTTCTATCTCTATTCTGCATATATATATATATATATATATATATATATATATATATATATATATATGTGTAGAGAGAGAGAGAGTGAGAGGGAGAACACACTATTTGTTGTCTACATGGCGGTGTATACTGTTTCCTGGACTCCGCACATTTGTGTTTTAACCTGTCACAATACACACCTGCCATTGGTACATCTCGGGTAGCTTAGTGTTAGGTGATTGTGTACATGATTGCGTGTTCTACTCCTGGAAGTGGTCGGTTTATCCTTCAGAGCAGGCACTATTCGTACAGGGGTGAATAATGCTAGTTTCACCTGGTCTGGACATCATTGACAGTGATCTGTGCGATATTCAGCAAAGCTTAGCCCTGTTTTGCACATATCCATATAGTCATGTTTAAACGACACTTACCAGCACTTGCCAGTGCATAATCCCACTAACATGTGCTAACCCTGATGTGATGACCTGCATCCAACATCCAATATTCGTGCCTTCGGGATTACGTAATGTCCCTTGCAGGACGTGGAACCGGGATCATGCATGACAGTCAGTGCATTTACCACTTGGGCATCTGGGATTTGTACACGTCTTATGATGTTGTGTATGTGGACTGTACTACAGCTGTTAATCCATACTGCAATCAAATGTGTAACTCAGTTAGTTTACATATGGATGAGACCTATTAATGGTATGTCCAAGTGATGTTTAATGGATGTGCTCCAGAATTGGGAAATATATGTCACAGTGAGCCACACACTATAATGTGCTACACCTTCACACAACCATAGGTGGAGCATGCTGGAGTGACAGATACCTGTCATTGGTACTCCCCATGCTTTGCCACTACATCCCTGATTACATTATATGGAGCCCCTCATTAACACACCAGGGAATCCATGCAGAGTGTGTGGGGAACAGTGATTACACACATGGATCCCGCAATTGGCTCTGCTCCACTGAGGGACAGTTGGTTAAACGATGTGTTGGTGACAGCAGACACTGTTTGCCTCGGTTGATGAATGGCCTCTGACAATCGGGCATGTACCTACCGATGTACCTAGGAACCTATGCATACAGTATCAACATATGCTGTTAGGTGCGTGTACTGTTCAGGTGTTGACATTCCTTGTTCCAATAGCTGTTGTGTGTGCAATGGTTGATGGCTGCCTATGTAGGATTCACACAGTAGGCCATCTATACATTACAATTTACAGGTGGTCGTGTGTGTGTGCCATCCAGTTTACTGTGTGTACAGGTGGAGAGGTGTGTCAGTCCGTAGGGGCCTACACTGTCAGTGTATGTGCTATACATTCCCTCTTTGCCAAGGCATGGGCATATTGGGCACGCCTCCGTCTGCCTACTGGGGCTGGCACAGGGTGTTCATGGTCTGAATCCCTCTGTGCCTGTGATGGCCTTGGCAATTGCAGTGGGCTGTGAGGGCCTTCACCATTATGTCCCTGCTACAGCTGTTTCCGCAGGATCATATTATGTAGCATGGCACATACTATGAAGATGTGGGCACACCTGCCTGGGGAGTACTGCAAGGCTCCACCAGATATGTCCAAGCAATGGAACCATGATTTCAGCATCCCAAACACACGTTCTATGATGATTCCGGTTTGTGCGTGTGCCTCATTATGGCATTCTTGCATGGGTGTGTGTGCATTTCTGATGGGAGTCATCATCCACGGCTCCAGTGCATAGCCAGCATCCCCCACAAGGTGGCCATGTGGGATGTCCCCCCCTGACAAATACCTGATACAGCTGTGAGGCATGCCAGATGTGGGAGTCATTGTAGCTTCCAGGGCTGCCAGCACACACATCCATGATAATGCCCTGGGCTTTGCACACGACCTGGCAGTTGATGGAGTGGTATCCCTTGCGGTTTATGTAGCGCCTACCATGCTCATTGGGTGGTGACTTGATATGTATGTGCGTGCAGTCTATTGCACCCAGTACCTCCGGGTAGTGTGCCACATGGTGGAAAAGACGCATATTGCTGGCCAACTCCTCCTGAGTTCGGGGGAAGTATATATGCTCATTGGCATGTGGTAACATGGCATCCAGGAACTGGTGTAGTACCCTGGATGCTGATGCCTGTGAGATCCCCATTATATCTCCAGTTGGCCTTTGAAAGGTACCTGTGGCTAGTATTCTCAAGCTTACTCCTACCTTCGTGTCCACTGGGACGGGTTCCCCTCTGTTGTTTCTGGATCTCAGGCGTGGCTGGCACAGCTCAATTATTTGCTGTAAGATGTCCCTGTCCACCCTGTAACATTCTACTATCTCCAGATCATGTAGCCCCTGGTAGGTTACCCTTGGTCTGAACACTCTTCTCCTCCTCTGGGGCCTGTGGTGGTTGTCAGCATCATCCTCCACAACACCTTCAGTCTCTAACACATGGTGATGAATCACAGCTATGGCAGTTCCCAACATGTACATTGTAAAAGTTCCATGTCTGTTTACACCGATGGTGCAGTATTTGGGAATACACAGGTGTGTGTGAGGTGCCTTCACACTTTATACTATTGTGCTGTGAACAATGATGATGTCATAGGGTGTGTATGTACAATCGGAGCTACAGGGTATCTTATGTGTTTTACCACAGGTACTGCTATTGTGGTGCCTTTGGTGTTGAATTACATTTAGCTGCCATGGATTACCTCTTGCTCTTCCATTAACATTTCTTAACGTTTCCCCTCCCATTTTCTGGCATGCATCCAGCAGCCTGCTTTCATTTGTACTTTCCAAAACCTGGCTTATCTTGCGAAATGTGTTCTATGGCTGATCTACTGCAGGTTTGCTTTGCTCTGCTATGACAGTTCTCTTTTCTTTGCAATGCGCACCTCCCCTATCCTGTTCTGCAGGTTGCTGCGAGCAGACTTGTTAGCTGCCATCGATTGCCCACTGTGAATTAATAGGTGTTAATTGCTCAGTTACCCTACTGTGGCATTTCCTTATTTTCTTCCCCTAACCTTCCTGTTTGAGCTATGGTGCATGGCACGTGCATCTGCTTACCGGGTTTCAGACATGTTTTCATCCACGTACACATGCGCTTTTGGGCACCAAATGTGCTCTCAGCTAAACAATGCTATACCTACATCCCCACCCCTATCCTGCGGCTTTGCTTAGCAATGGGCAGGCCGGATTTGCATTGCTCCAATGTGCTTACAGCTACGGTGGCACACCCCACTGCTGATGTCATGTATACCTCCAAACCACTCCTCGGTGTTGTAGCGCTGCACCGTATGGTACATCCTTAGTCCGGTGGGACGTTTGTGATTCACTATTACCTGCGTCATTTGCGTGGCATTGACTACTAATTCATAGTTACCGCACCGAACACTGTCACAGACCCTTAGCAACCCTTGCAGCTTGGTTGTGGTGTACCATGCATACCATTGAGTATTATGGTGAAATCATGATTTGTATTACATTGCGATTTTATGACATTTGTATATATTTTCCTTGTGGTCCCATTTGCGCACACATGTCCTGCGGTTGCACTTTGCGTTACTGTGGATATGACATTAAATGGTGATTTTTAGGTGTTGTGCATCTTTTCTTATGCCATTGGCTGTATATTTAGCCATTGGCATATGTTAACTTTGTAATACATGAGTCTGGTCAGCTTTCATAGCTCTGATGTTCTGTTTGTAAAAATGTAAACCGTTTTTTTTTTGGTTTACATTTCTGTGGGCTTACGCTATGCCTGCACCACTTAATGAATCGCTATGTACCTTCATTTGCATGGTGCAGTACTGTGCATGGGGTGATTAGCACACCTGAGCCGAGGGCTACACAGATCTGGCGTACGCTGGTAGTGCATGTGGAATTGGATCGTACCTGAATCGCTCAGCGGCCATATTTGGCATTATACTGCCTCCGCTACACCTGCACCTGGTGCAACCTTCATGAATCCCGGGGACAATCTTCTTTGTTTTCCTAGTCTAGAAACAGATTTCAATTCAAAATAGCAATGATAATTTTATTTTTACATTTTACTATGTTGATTTCATTAGCATAGATAATTTGACTACTGGCATGTGAAAGAACATTCAGGTCTTTGTTGAAACAACAATGAAAAAAGAAACAAAGAAAAGCTATAGTATTCAGTTTAACAAATCTGATATTGAGAAAGACTACTATTGCAACATAAACTTTGCATATGATAGTAAAAATATTTACATAATCCAAAATAATTGGTTATTCATATTATTGCTGGCATATACATTTGCTAGCTGGTGCATGTAGTACCCAACCACATGTGCAAAAAAGGGGAAAAACAGATTGTGAGTGGGTGGATGATGCATGGATGGATGGATGATATTTTGTTCACCCATTTTGCACATCACATTTATATTATGTTTACATCAAAAGTATTCTATGTCAGAATATTAATACAATATTAATTAATCACTGATTGAACTAAGAATAATGTACACATTACATGAGGGAGGTTTTAAAGTCAAAACATGCCTTTTGTCATAAAATACAATAATTACAAAAGCAAACAACTGAAATGCATATACTGATTTCACTTTTATGGGCTATGAGATTTTCATTTCCATTTCACTGTTCTAGCACACATGTCCTAGTTCTGTGCCAGGTGTGTCCTATTAAAATGATTAGTGGTAAAGAAAAATAAGCCATTCAGACTGAAGATCTTTGAGCCCACTGACAATTTCTCAAAAGATAAAAATTATTTCTGCATGCCTGCACATTCTGACTCATGTCATAATCTGTAGTGCTCGGTTCAACAGTAAATCTTTCTCCTGACAACTGTTTGCACAGACATTTATCTTAGCAGCTTTTCTAAAACACAGTAAAATAAATATCATTATTCATAATTTCTAGTGTTGCTGGGTTAAGCAATTCAACTGCAGACAGCTTTTATTACTTTATAAAATTGTAGGATTTCCACTGTTAAAACTGTTAACATGAACTATTACCGTGCAGTCCCTATGTTTTAATGCATAATGCAACTTGCTCCATTGTTGGAAATGGTACATGCCAAACAGTTTAAAAATCAGTTTTAGATCTCATTTTTTTCATATGTGCATTTATGGTATAAGATAAGGAAGTAGGCTGTAACTACAGACAATTCCTAGACAAACACACAAAAATGTTTAATGAAGCATAATGCTCACTGTGCCATTTTCTTTCTGATATCTACTTGAATGTTTGTTAGCTTCCATATATAGTTTTAGTGTGCTTCTTTGGAAGTTATGGGTTATTCCAAAACGCATGTTTTCAATTTGGACAATTTTGAACATTTCCATTGCATTCAGTAAACAAATGAGATAGGCAAATAATTGTGTTTTTTTTCAAGCACATGTATTTGTCATTTCTTCAAATTATTGTGACCTCGTAGATGATTATATTGACTGGCAGGGAATGCAAGGTATAGAACTCTCCATAGGACATGGGATATATAATGGGCTTGTCCATTTGAAATATTCTGTACATAATTTTGGACATTTATGAAACAAAGAATGTTATGCTGGTGAGATCTTTTATTTTGATATGACCTGCATACTGACTAAGTACTACAACGCCATAAGAACTTAACTTCAAGCACACATACACTATTCAAGCTCTGAACATAATTGATTCATTTGGAAGCAGCTTCAAAGTATAAGCAATATTTAAATGCTGTTCCTGATTGCAGGCCTTTGCTCCCACCACATTTGTTTTGTCTTTGTCCTGTTTTCTTGCTCTGTCAGGTTGAAAGGTATCATGTATTAGCACCTGCATAGATGTGATATTCTAAGAAAAGGACTGCATAGTAAATTACACTGGATGCTTTACTGGCAGCAGGTGTACAACTGAACTGTAGCAAAGTGACTGTGCTATGGGTGGTCATGTGACCAATATGTCAAGAAAAGTAAAGCAGTGTGATGAAAGCTAAGCACATTCAGAAATACAGTGAACTGCATGTCGACTGAAACATGGGTGCTATCAGCAGGTCACAGAGGGCCAGAATAACAGAGTCATATCAGTTTATCATACAAATGAGGAGAAAAGTGGGAGGCATGAAAGATAGCAAAGAAGCAGCAGCAAGCAGAGAAACATACAGGGATAACTTTAAGGAAGAACAGATGAGTGAGGAAGGATCTTTGGGGAGGGGTGATAAATGCTTATGATATAACTTTGTATGCTTCTCTCTGAATCGCTACCATATTGCATTTCACACTCAAGCTGTGCTACTATTCTTGTCCCTGCTCATCTACGGGCCAATGTGACGTGCATGCTGCATTCATGCACACAAACTGTGATGCCTCTAGCACTGCCACTTTTCACTACTGATATGCTCATTAGCATATTATTGCTGCCCAATAATGTGCATCATTTGATGTTCATAGCATATGGCCAAAATAATGATGCTGCCATTTTTCTCCCTGTGAAGATTTATGGAGTGGACATGGCCTATGTGCTTAAAGTACCAACATATACATTTCAAGCTGCATACTAAGCCACATGTGAAAATATATTTTGTTCTCCAGGTACATCAGCATGGCAACCAGCAACACAAGATATGCATGTGCACATATATTATTGAACAACAAACTAGAACCAAGAATAATGGAACAAACCAATAAAAGACAATCCTTCGTGCAGCAGCAGAGCATGGTAATCCACCAATTTGGTCAGCAGAACAAATAAAGGATAAGTCCAGAGTAAATACATATATTATTCACAGACATGGCCTGCACCAGCCTGATACCACAGGCAGAAGGTAGTCAAGCATATGTTCCAACACTGTTCTATGTATGTCATCGTCATGATTCCACAGGCTCCAATAGTGAAGGGCTTAGCACAACAATACAGAACATACCTGTGGTCAGCAGGCCACCTATGGCCGACAATGGTAGTAATATGCACATGAAGAAATCAGATAACGCAGTAGCTCTGTCTGAAATGCTCAGACTGGAGGGTATACATGCATCTCCTCTATATGACCTGACTATGGAGGGTAAAACTAATCCTGTGTCAGCGCCGGATATCCTGTCAGTGTGAACCCACTCAAGCTATACAGGATTTGCTACCACAGATGGCGTCATCATCATCATCTCCAATACCTCTGTGTGTACCCAGCATAGGGGAGAGGAGTGATAGTGCCCATCAACCAATATGATTCCATGTATTTTTCATACCTGAATATTACAATTGGCATTATTCAGTGAATTACCAGGTCAGTGATCCAGACACAGACAGATGCTAAGCACAACATGGTAGACATGGTTTATGCCAAATGGATCATGTGAGGCTGCATGAACTGTGGAATGACCTGCAGCACATGCAGAGTGTCATCACATGTTGAGACCTAAAGCATACATGCTGTGTGTATGGTTCTTGGTAGCTTAAATGGCATGCATTGGTGAGTCTATGAGGCTTGAGGCAAATCTCATCCATTGTGCTTCTACTGTCCATACTAGTTGTGTAGCCAATGGTCGGAAGTCAGGCTATTGCAGTGTTACTGCTCCTGGCATAGAAGCATGAGTGAAGCTCCTATACAAAGAGAAATCCTGGCATTCAGGAAAAAAATGAAAGCTGAAGATTTTAACACTTGATTTAATTCACTGAATCACTCCACTTTGTTTGATCTTATCATTTGCACACACAGTAAATATGCATAACCACTACACAGTGATTTCCATGCCATAGTTACCACACTATTTCTCCAGCAACAATGTCACTACCTATAGTTCTGACTTTCCCACTTCATGCATTTTCCTCATCATCAGGCTATTTTGCATAATGCTCTGCACTGATTGTTTCTATCCCATTTTGCATAAATAACATCTGGCATGGAAAATCATAATGCAAAAATTACAGTTACATGCTGCTTCATTCTTTCTCATTAAAAAAAAAGAGAAAACTAAAATTCTGAATGAAGAGTGACTTGCAAAATGTATTACCAAGTTTATGAATCCTTCATAAATATAAATATATACACATTTTTTATAGATTGTAAACATTTTGGGTAGTCTAACTAACCCTAAAATGAATTATAATAAATTTGTTCCACAAATTTTTGGTCCAGCTAAAAACACTACAATATTTTTAAAAATGTTAAAATTGATATTAAGAATATAGATTAAAATATATCAGCATTATTGAACAAGTATACAATAGAAGGGGCCCATAACTATCCATCTCTGATCAAGCCTGTATGGGTTAAGAAATCCATTAGATTGGCCTATAAGATCTGTGTTTTCCTGCAGTTTCAAACATGACATTATAAATATAAATGACCATCGTGATATGCTGTGTCTATTGAGAATATAGACACTTTAAAAGAAGTATGATAAATATTACTTATTGTAGCAATAACCAGCAACTGGGTGTGGTATGTTGAACATTTACCCATGCTTGGTGTGGTTTAATCACAAGGGCAGAGGCTGGAATATTGCAACTTTTCCAAATAGAATATTTATAAATCATTGATACTGAACATTGATTATCTAGCATGAGTCTGATTGCAATATGAAATACCGAGATTACTATAACTATATACCTGGCTGTCCAAGAAAAAAATAAGCCTCATATACACCTCATATATTTGTGTTTTATTTATTTATTCATTTATTTAGTTGTTTGTTTGTGTCTGTCTGTAATTTGTTAACAAGATGAATGGACTGATTCCAGTAAGCTGTTAATTCATTACCCTGACCAATGTCAAGGTACTGCTTGCAAGACGTATAACTGGTTAACTTAGACAAGATTACATCAGTAAGTGAGGAAACTATTAAGTTCTAGATAAATGAATACAGTTTTTATGCAGAACAAAGTAGATCATGTAACTAAACATAAATCCTGCTAGGAAAAAAAAAATTCACATCACTTAAGAGACCTTGTATGTATGAAACAGATCATCATCTATGTTAGCATTGCATATATACATATGTCCAAATGGCCAACTATAGTGTGCTACTTGCAGACAGAAATATCAGTTTCTTAATATTATAAATGTATTAGCTATTTCTATATCCACGTCCAATCAGGTTTGCTTTTTTTAATTATCTAAACTGAATATCTGTACTATGAACATATATTTATATTATTAAGAAGAATTTCAAATAAAAGTCACAAAAGGTTACTTAAACTGTGAAACATGGCAAAAAGATCATGCCACCATTGTTCATTCCTAAGAAAAGACATGGACGCTGTATTGCTAAGATTCCTTCAGACAGAAATGTAACTAGCTGATAAGCAAGTAAAATTAAGTATCATTTATTTACTGCATTTTTTATTTTACATTTGTTTACTGGGAAAGTCCGACAGGTCCATTTTCAGCAGAGGTCCAGGGAGAAAAGCTCCAGTTTGAAATAACATCTCATAAAATGCAATATCACATAGAATAAAATTAATGGCCAGGATACAAGATATGATGTAAATTCTACAATCAATTTAAAAAATAAAAAATAAAAATAAAAGTTAAAAGTGCATTGTAATAATGTAGAGTGCAGGAATACATAAAAAGGGTACTATGAGATAGAGAGACCAGTTTGTATGTTAGGTAGTAGATGCAATACAGCCCCTAGCTCTACAGACATTAATTTTTACTATATAGATCCACTTAGTTTGAAACCAAATACTAGTCAGGTTTATGCAGGGTTATTGATGATGAAATAATGTTATTTAGACAAGTGAGTATGAACATAAGGGTTATTTAGTAGTGGGTGTATTATTTTTAAGGTGGGAAAAGTTGTTGATTAATTGTTAATCATAGGGGGTTACAGGACCATAAACAGACATTCATAAAGTGAGCCTTGAGTAGTTGTTTGAATTGTGTGCTGGCGGTATTGGAAGTGAGGTGGCAAGGTAGGTTATTCCATGCTTTTAGCATGGAATAGCCAAAGAAAGATTTCCCATCTTCATTATTGTGTTTGACGACTTGTAGGAGGTTTAAGGTTGTTGATCTTAGGGTTCTTGTTGTAGAATAAGATGTAACTAGTGTCTGGAGTGCTGGGATTTTAGTTGGGTAGTAGTATAGCTTGTGTGCCAGCATTAATTGGTTGAGTTTTAGTAGGTCAGGAAATTCTAGCCAATTTAGCGGTTTGAGTGCTATACAGTGGTGGGTCCTATAATGAGTTTCAGTAGCAAATCTAGAAATTTTGTTGTAACAAAATTCTAGTTTGCTTAGGTCAGTCTTGCTTAGGTTAGTCAATATTCTAGTAGCGTAGAGGAGGGAGGACAATAAATGTGTCCTAGCTATGGTAGATTTAGTTTGCTTAGTCAGATATGTCTGAGTTTTTGTGCACTTTTTTGATAGTTTGGGCTATATGAATATCAAATCTGAGGTTATCGTCTATTTCTACCCCCATGCATTTGGTGTGGGAGGTGGGGGTGTTCATGGTATTGTTCATGGACATTATGGTAAAGTTGTCACATGGAGGGGATCTTCTAGGTCCAAAGATGAGAAGTTTTGTTTTATTTGGATTTAAGATAAGTTGGGAATTGGTGAACCAGGTCTCGGCTAGGGAGACGCATTCTTGGGTTAGTGATTGGGGGTCATGTAGTGTGTGAGCTGCACATATAAGGGTGGTGTCATCTGCATATTGAACTACTGAGGCATTAGGTGTGGCAGTAGAGAGTTGATTAGTAAATAGGGTGAAAAGTAATGGCCCAAGTATAGAGCCCTGAGGGACTCCTAAGGATATTGGTAGTAGAGGGGGATAGTTGATTCTGCCATAATACTGTTTGTTGACGCCCTGATAGGTAATTCTTAACCCAAGAGATGGAGGGGGTGTTCATATTTAGGTTGGATAGTGTTGTGAGGAGTTTATTATGGTTGACCATACTGAAAGCTTTGGATAGGTCTAGAAAAATGGCTGAGACTAGATGACTCATATTTCTATAATTGTTGATTGTGTTGTAAAGGACATTTGGATAAAAGGTTGTTTTTTAGAAGGTAGTTCATTAGCTGTGTGTGTATGGTTCTTTTGAGTATTTTTGATAGAGGTGATAAGATTACTATAAATCGATAGTTGTTTAATTCTACGGAATTGCCTCCTTTATGCAGTGGTATGATGTGGGAGTCCATAAAGCAGGTACTTTACACTCTGATACTGATCTGTTTATTAGAATTGCAGCTGGATGACCTATAACATTTGTGGCTATTTGTAGGGATTCAGCTGGTAAGTTGTCAGTGCCAGGGAGGTTGGTTTTAGCTTGCAGAGGAGTTTTAAAATGGAGTTGACTGGGACTGGGTTTCGGCAGAAGTGGGGGTTGTGTCAGAGGTGCTTGTGTTGACTTGGGTGGGGGGTGGGTCATTGTTGATACTTTTAGTTAAGGTTTCTACAAGGGTCTTAACAGTTTTGTCAAAGTATTTGTTAAACTGGGTGGGGATGTTTTCTAGGTTATTGGTTATAGCTGGAGTTGGGGTAGCAGATTTCCCTGGTAGCAGTATAGAGTTTACAGTTGACCACACATTTTGGGGGTTGTGAATATGTTTTTCTTGGAGGTTTTGATAATAGCTAATTTTAGGTAGTTTAACCTGCTTTTTGGCTTTATTGCAAAGCTCTGAGTAGTGTTATTTTGTGGAGTGGGTTCTGTTTTATGGTAATGTAACAATGCCTTGTTTCTTTCTTTGAGGATGGATTTAGTAGCACTAGTTAACCAAGGAGCATATTTAGCTTTAGTTCTAATGGTTCTATTGGGTGCATGATGATTTAGTTTTTCTAAGAAGGATGTGTTAAAGTACTGAACTGCTTTGTCTAGGGGTAGCTGTGTTAGTGGTTTCCAGTTGTATTGTTTTAGGGCAGAAATAAAGTCATCGAGCTTAAAGTTATTTTTGTTCCTGATTACTCTGAAGGATGGCTGGGTAATATGGTGAGCTCTTTTTCTAAGTAGGAGAGTAGGCTGGTGGTCATTTAGGCTGTCTGGCAGACAGCCTACTTGAGATGCACGTGAGGGATCAGTTATTAAATCCAGTTCAAAATGGATTGGCGCTTAGATGTTTTGTCAGTTCGAGTGGGGGGGGGGGTTGAGATTAGTTGTGTAAACCCATGAATGCTGATGTGGGTAGATGGATTTTGGTTGGTACAGTTTTGCCAGTCTATACTGAAATCTCCTAATAAGATGGTTTCCTGAGGAAAGGAGTTTTAGATTGAGTTTAGTAGGTTTTCCATATTAGTTATGTTGTTGCCTGGTGGGAAATAGCCTATGATATTTATTTGTTTACTGGGATTTAGTTTCAATCTTGTAAGAATAATTTTGGCGTTATCTATGTGTGGAAAATTTGCACTTGGTTGTTCTAAGTTGAGCTTATTTTGGTATAGTAGTGCTATCCCCCCACCCCTTTTACCTTTCCTGTCTGTTCTAATGATACTATAGCCTGGTGATGTTATTTCATTATTATTTATGTCTGATTTAAACCAGGTTTCTGTCAGTAATACAATTTCTGGATTATATAGAGCTAATAGGGCATGAAGCTCATGAACTTTATTAACTATACTCCTAACATTAAAGTTAAGAAAGACAAGGAAGGCTTTCTGTCTCTGGATTAGTGGCGTGGTAAGATTAGGGTCTGAGTTAGGTGTGGTAATAGGCCCTGGGTTGGAGTGTATGCCACCACTGCAAGTTATTATATTTAGAATATGAAAGTAAAGTTTATTAAATTTATAGATTATTTTTTGGCTTCGTAAGGAGATGTGGGTTTTGATTTTAATGGACTGTGTTTTGTATAGGTAGTAGTCAGTGTGAACGGGTTTGAGGTGACTAGGATCTATTTTGATATATGGGGGCAGGTAGTTGTAGATGACAATTGAAGTTTGTCTTGGTGAGGAGATGTCATATTTGAAGTGAGTGTGGTAAGCAGTGAGGGCAGAGAGTTGGAGCAAGGTGATAGTGGTGATTGATAGTGTTGGAAGAATGCAGGTATATGGGTTATGGATCATATTACCTAGCATTTGAGAGTATGGATGGAGTTAGTGGGTAAGGTAAGAGTGTATCATTGAATGGAGTAGGAAGAGTGTGGGTGTGGTTTGGTTGATATGGTGTGGTGGGTGTTTCTGTTCAGTATGGGGGGTAATTAGTATGGTGGGAGGTACCAAGTGGTATTTGAAGGGTGTGGCTGGTAATTAGAAATGTAATTGAAGTGGGGGTGGGTGGGAATGATGGTAGGGTAGGGGAGCAGAGTGAGCCCAAATGTAGAGATGTAACTCATGGGAAATTATATCAGCCACACATCATTAAGTTATTGCTTAAGGAAAGAAACAAATGTGTCCTGCCCTAATGTTGTGATGCTTGATCAGACTAGAACTGTAAGTAAATCAACAAGTTCTCTTTGAAGATAGTTATCATTGTATGTCAAAATTCATAACCTGTGTCCAACAAACTGCATGTGGCTTATTTATTTATTTATATTTATTTATTTATGTTTTTGTCATCTGTGGTCCTTGCAGCTTTTGATAAGTTGGGTATAGCTTGATGTCCCATGTAGGCATGATAGAATTCATCTGAATATGGTCACACATTACAGAAGTTAAGGAAGGTGATTACTTCTGGCCATCAATAACTGGAACAAGTGTGGTTCTGATGCTGTTGGTCAGCTGACATTATATGACACCATTTTAATAAAGTATGCTTCCTAACAGGCTGCTTCAACAGAGGCACCATTAGCTTACTGGATCAGGACTGGATTGGAACCTATGGTTTGCCTGACCCACATATATTTTAAAGAATATTTATGAATATATTTTTCTTGGGAATTACTAGCTGTATGTTAGTATTATATAACACAAATCCTGTATTGTCTGTACATTGTCTGGAACTGTAAGAAATGACTACCATATTTTTGATAAGAGATTATTAATTTAAATTTCTCAGTTTAAACTTAGACAAAATAAAATTTACACTAAAATGAGAATGACATACAGCTATGGTGAAAGTTATAGATACACAATTTGTGACCATTCAAATGTTAAATTTGTTTTTTGGGGTCAAACGTATTGAGCAAAAACAAACTGATATATCTCTCATTGGAATATATTCTTCTTCCCATCTATTGTGAAATAGGTAAATAATGAAAACAATAGTGATTTGTACTTTGTCAGCATTCTTTTTGGAACCGAATATTTTAGTGATTCATACACACAAAGTCTCCTTAATTCCAGCAAAAAGGCATATGAGGGAATTTAGGAAAAATGACGTAATTTACAACTGCGTGAGCTGAGGCTGGATGAAGTGCCATTACTTGTTCTAGAGATGCGATGTCTGTGCAGCATCTCCTTAATCTTCCCAACAGGTGATCTCCTGTCATTTCCATCTTATTTAATAACCAGGATCAATTATTGGCAAAATGGAATAACACTCAACAGCCATTAAACAGTGTGCGTATAAAGCACATTTTTAGTCTATTAACACTCCTGATCGATAACTCATTCCAAAAAAGTTACCTCCACAGTGCATCTCACAATCAGCAGCGCAAGTTGAAGTATTTTTCTGTTAAGAGATAAACAAATGTCACTGATCGTTACGATGCATTTTCTATCACATATTGTTATATCACCTTATGTGTATTAACTTCTTTCCATTTTTTTTTAAATAATTGGTGCTACATATCTTATTAATTTATCCCTGTACACCCCACTAATGAAACATTTAAAACCACTGCAACCATTTTAATTGGTAACTCAACATTACATAACTTTACAAATCAGCAATTAATAAACCATCATTGTTATTTATTCATGAAAATGTTACCCCATTCTCTGAGGTCTCAGATTGCTGCATAGCCCTTTTGTCAGGTAGCATAACATATCATGAACTCCATGCTATTTATTCAGCCCCCAAGCCAAGGGGCATAACCACAGATCCCCACTGGTTACCACAAGTTGCACCTCAATCTCATGGTAATCATAACAAATGACCTAGGAAAGGAAAGGGCAAATTAAAAAAGGGGGTGTGGCACATCGCATCTACTCATCAGGCTGCAGGGAACAGACTTTTCCTCTCCTTTCCTGTCAGTTTATTTCTGACATATAACCATTAGGCCATAAACAATATCATAGTCTGCTGAACAAGGCCACCAAAACAATTGCATTGGCCATTCTAAAATGCAAACAAATCTGAAAAGCAACTCCATGCCTATCTATAAACCTCTGGTATCTTTTATTATTTATTGTATATATTTCTGAAGGGGACAGTGCTCTTACATCTACCAGTTTCTTTTTTATTTATGTGTGTGTGTGTGTGTGTGTGTGTGTGTGTGTGTGTGTGTGTGTGTGTGTGTGTGTGTGTGTGTGTGTGTGTGTGTATGTGTGCCTGTCATATTCCTTTACATATATTTTTTTCATCACACTCATTCAATATTAACACGCATTTGATACTATAGAGGAATTTCTATAACAGACTTCTTGAAAAGACACTGGTAAATGCATTTAAATGAACCACATCTAATGCAAATGATACTTGGATTCAGTTTGGAAAATCCAGGTGGTCAATGCCAAAAAATCCCAGCTTCAGGGGCCCTGCTTGCACTCCTGTGACCGGTGCACATTCTTACAGCCTCCCTTGCAGTCTGGATACTTTTGCTGACCAGATTAGCCTCATACTTGGAAACAGTTATTGGATAGTGAGGAGATGCCTAAAGATCCTGAATAATAGATACATTTTAAAGAAAGCACCAATATTGTACCCACATAAATGAATCAAAATAGAATGAATTTGATCTCCCTGCTAAAAAAAAAAGAAAAACAAATGGAACTGTCAAGCAGAATCTGTCCAAGCAAAGACCATGGAAATCCTTCTGAAAAACATTTACGAGTAATCAAGACACAGACTCGAGCACTTCAGCCATACTATTGTTGTCATGGTGACTCTTGATATGAAGTATGCACCCATGTCATAATACTCATGATACCTGAAATCAAACAGAGCCAAATATAATTAAGAAAAAACAGAAAAGTAAAAACCTGTCTAATATACAACAGAAATGCCCAGGAAGACCACCTGCTTATATTCTTTATTTCTTCTGCAGACTCGCCCTGTCTGCTCAGATATCCAGATTTCTCTATCCTGAAAGAATGCACTGGATAACCACCCTTGCACCTGCAGGGCTTTATACAACTCTGAATCCAAGGAATTTGACGTGACTGGCATGCCTGTAGGAAACTTAAATACCAAATCCACTGGGGTTACAGTAGGAGCTAGTCTACATAAAGTAAGTGTCAACTGCATTTATCAAAACAGGGAGAATGATACTCTGTGTAAGATTACCAGATGACCTGACCCCTGCTGAACTGTCTTGGACTTAATAATTCATATAGTGTACACCCAGTTTTCCACAAGAACATCTCTCCATTAAAATGACTGCAAGAGTTCACTGACCCTGAATATTCCCACATATAGCCATCACATCATTGTGGCCCACATAGCATATGTTTTCTAATTACTAAATATAAACTTTGGGTGCCATATGCAATCAGCCTCTTGTCAATAGGTCCACAGGCATCCCACAGAGCCCCTTTTTACCTTTTTCCATATTTTCTGTGTCCTGCAAACTATCTAGTGCTTTGAATAATGTGGAAAACTAAGGAACCTAGTTCAGCAACCAAGAACTAAAATGTGAATACAAATAGTCCTAACTGCCTCTTTCAATAAGCATCCAGACAGAATGCATCAGGTAATGAAAAAAGCTAACCACCTTCTATCCTGGTGAGACAAACTGTCATAAAATTTAAAAAAGGACTGTAATTTTGACCCATAAGCCCTTTTTGTGCAAACAGCCAAGGATGTACTTAATAAACAAACTATCACTCTTCACCAAGCAGCCAAATTTTCAGTGGGATTATTTTGGGCTTCCCACATATTTTCAGAGCTAGAATTCAATACCTGGATATCTACAAGCAAGATAGGCTATCAACTAACACATTCCTTTTTCCTGAAACATACTTGGCAGCAAAAGAGAAGCTAGTTTGTAAGCTATTATAACTACATCTTCAACACAGACTGGAGCCACACTGACCAAGATGGTTTCCTGGCAATTATCCATACCATAGCCTGATTATGAGAGTGGAACATCTGTCTTTCCTTGTGAAAATTGACCGGCCACACCACAGTTGCCATATTGATTGGTAAGATTGCCAGAAATGTTGCAGCAATCTTTCACTCTTCTGACCATAGCTCCAGTGAAGGGTTGAAAACCAGCATTCCCTCATGCAAACACCCATTACTTATCTGCTGGCCATGTCAGTAAAGAGGTGCAGTGCCTCAGAAAATAGCCACTCTTCCTACCATTGGTAGATACCATTATAGTCAGAATGTACCACTGTAGTCAGAAAACAACAAACACCACAGTCTTAGGCCACCCCTGACCCACTTAGTTACCCTTACCAAATGATTCCTCTGACCACCCTTCAACAGATTTGCCAGAGACCTGATGGACATCCTGTATGCAGACACTGCCTGACATGCAATGTTAAAGAGTCTGAACAGCTCCTTGACTTCCCATAGCCTTACTTTTCTGGCAATTGAGAACACATCGATGACACACCTCAAGCTAGTTAACTTATCACGGTGAAGAATAAAGCATAAAGCAACTGCAGCAATTTCAAGCCCCAACAATACAATGTCACTATTTTATCTGCCATGAGTGACACAATCAGTTGCTGACAAGGATGCATAAAGTGCTCCATTCCCTCCTTCACACCCTTTGAAACATTTCCAATAATGACAAATTCTTCAATATTAATTGACTGCTGCTTGCTGAGGAGCTCTTTGCTGCCAGCACCAATGACGGGTACATGTCAGTGCAGAACCCATGGGCAGGGCCATACTGAAGTTAAACTGACCTTCAAATTCCATGCCCAACAGTGACCAGTCCTCTTACAGATGTGGAATAAGTGAAAAGCAGCCTGAGTGTCAAACTGTGCTATCCAAGGAGCCTGGAATTTCTTAACATTTACTACCTCATCTAATGAGAATATTGTACCCTACCATCATGTCCGTGTATTCAGACATTGACCAACTAATGCCATGGGGAATGATAAATGATGAATCAGCCTAAACTCCCCTTCTTAGGGACTAGCCCTAGATAGAATGTTCACAATGGGGCAAATAGTGAGACTACGAAGGGGTCTGCCACCCTACCAGCTGCTATCTAATTTCTAAGCAATTGATAGATCACCTCCTTCTTCCCGTTGACTGACTTCAAGTTTTCAGAGATCCTAATCTTAGGTAAAGCCTGGGATTTAATGGAAAAAAAAAATAAAACAACACCATTAATAAAAACTGTGCCAATTGTGCATCTGGGTACAACTGCATTTCCATGGTCAAAACATCTACCTTAATGTGGCAATGGGAGATTCTACTTAAGGGAATTGCTTTGAAAGGTAGAAGCTCCCAGAATGTCCCAAAAGGAAATGCTACACCTGTGATGGCTGTCCATGGGTAGACCTGACTACTTGCCCTGGTTGTACTGGGGGATATGGTCTAATGGATGCCCTGTCATTTATCAGCATTTCAACATCAGTTTCCAGTTGTTATATTGTAATGAAATTTGTCACAAATAGCAAACCCTCCAAGAACATCTACCACTACTGGATATCCAGTATGGATACCCTTTACTAGTCTGCACATCCCATCACTTGAGGAGAAGAAGCCTGGGCTTATCTTTCATCACACTCAACCATGTATCAGAGTGGGACTCATCTCATATCTGAGTCATATTCATTGCCTTCAGTTTAGGGAATTTCTTTTCATACCATCGCCAGGGTGAAGCAACCCTCACTCAGCGTTCCTCCTGGACGATATACAAAATATGCTAAAAGGGCAAGACCTGCAGAGGATCTCTCTTAGCAGTCACTACCATGCATAACTTGATGCCCCATACACAGTTACCCAAGTCTTTACTTGTTTAATGTTCCCTTAAACTGGCAGGGGTTGCTGTGAAATCCTTAGTTCCTGATACTTCAGCCAAAGACAGATGTTTAATACCATCAATATCAGTCAACTCGTGTACATCCACATATTTCCCACAATAAATCTTATCCTTAAAAGCAGCTGAGATATGCACCATAAAATGTGCTCCTGCATTACAGATGATCTACAACCAAAGTCAGGGATCATGCTGCTACTGATAGGCATGGCCATGCTCTTATCTCACCAGATCTTGCTAGCCTGGCAGTGGAAGCTGTGGAAACATAATGTGGAAAGAGCAACTTTTCCTCCTTTTCTCCTCTACTGCACCTTATAAAACCCTTTTCCATGACTAAATTAAATGGCCTAGACCTTTTCTCCTCCAGTAGCACATCTAAGAAACCCTCCAGATACTCCTCAAATGCCTGTGTGCTTGTGTGTGCGTGTGTGTGTGTGTGTGTGTGTGTGTGTGTGTGTGTGTGTGTGTGTGTGTGTGTGTGTGTGTGTGTGTGTATGTGTGTCTGTCATATTCCTTTACATATATTTTTTTCATCACACATTCAATATTACCACGCATTTGATACTATAGAGGAATTTCTATAACAGACTTCTTGAAAAGACACTGGTAAATGCATTTAAATGAACCACATCTAATGCAAATGATACTTGGATTCAGTTTGGAAAATCCAGGTGGTCAGTGCCAAAAAATCTCAGCTTCAGGGGCCCTGCTTGCAGTCCTGTGACTGATGAACATTCTTACAGCCTCCCTTGCAGTCTGGATACTTTTGCTGACCAGATTAGCCTCATACTTGGAAACAGTTATTGGATAGTGAGGAGATGCCTAAAGATCCTGGATAATAGATGCATTTTAGAGAAAGCACCAATATTGTACCCCCATAAATGAATCAAAATAGAATGAATTTGGTCTCCCTGCTAAAAAAAAAAAAGAAAAACAAATGGAACTGTCAAGCAGAATCTGTCCAAGCAAAGACCATGGAAATCCTTCTGAAAAACTTTTACAATGAGTAATCAAGACACAGACTCGAGCCCTTCAGCCGTACCATTGTTGTCTTGGTGACTCTTGATATGAAAGTATGCACCCATGTCATAATACTCATGATACCTGAAATCAAACAGAGCCAAATATAATTAAGAAAAACCTGAAAAGTCAAAACCTGTCTAATATATAACAGAAATGCTTAGGAAGACCACCTGCTTATATTCTTTATTTCTTCTGCAGACTCACCCTGTCTGCTCAGATATCCAGATTTCCCTATCCTGAAAGAATGCATTGGATAACCACCCTTGCACCTGAAGGGCTTTATACAACTTTGAATTCAAGGAATTTGACGTGACTGGCATGCCTGTAGGAAACTTAAATACCAAATCCACTGGGGTTACAGTAGGAGCTAGTCTACATAAAGTGTCAACTGCATTTATCAAAACAGGGAGAATGATACTCTGTGTAAGATTACCAGATGACCTGACCCCTGCTGAACTGTCTTGGACTTAATAATTCATATAGTGTACACCCAGTTTTCCACAAGAACATTTCTCCATTAAAATGACTGCAAGAGTTCACTAACCCTGAATATTCCCACATATAGCCATCACATCATTGTGGCCCACATAGCATATGTTTTCTAATTGCTAAATATAAACTATGGGTGCCATATGCAATCAGCCTCTTGTCAATAGGTCCACAGGCATCCCACAGAGCCCCTTTGCACCTTTTTCCATATTTTCTGTGTCCTGCAAACTATCTAGTGATTTGAATAATGTAGAAAACTAAGGAACCTAGTTCAGCAACCAAGAGCTAAAATGTGAATACAAATAGTCCTAACTGCCTCTTTCAATAAGCACCCAGACAGAATGCATCAGGTAATGAATAAAGCTAACCACCTTCTATCCTGGTGAGACAAACTGTCATAAAATTTAAAAAAGGACTGTAATTTTGACCCATAAGCCCTTTTTGTGCAAACAGCCAAGGATGTACTTAATAAACAAACTATCACTCTTCACCAAGCAGCCAAATTTCCAGTGGGATGATGTTGGGCTTCCCACATATTTTCAGAGCTAGAATTCAATACCTGGATATCTACAAGCCAGATAGGCTATCAACTAACACATTCCTTTTTCCTGAAACATACTTGGCAGCAAAAGAGAAGCTAGTTTGTAAGCTATTATAACTACATCTTCAACACAGACTGGAGCCACACTGACCAAGATGGTTTCCTGGCAATTACCCATACCATAGCCTGATTATGAGAGTGGAACATCTGTCTTTCCTTGTGAAAATTGACCGGCCACACCACAGTTGCCATATTGATTGGTAAGATTGCCAGAAATGTTGCAGCAATCTTTCACTCTTCTGACCATAGCTCCAGTGAAGGGTTGAAAACCAGCATTCCCTCATGCAAACACCCATTACTTATCTGCTGGCCATGTCAGTAAAGAGGTGCAGTGCCTCAGAAAATAGCCACTCTTCCTACCATTGGTAGATACCATTATAGTCAGAACGCACCACTGTAGTCAGAAATCAACAAACACCGCAGTCTTAGACCACCCCTGACCCACTTAGTTACCCTTACCAAACGATTCCTCTGACCACCCTTCAACAGATTTGCCAGAGACCTGATGGACATCCTGTATGCAGACACTGCCTCACATGCAATGTTAAAGAGTCTGAACAGCTCCTTGACTTCCCATAGCCTTACTTTTCTGGCAATTGAGAACACATCGATGACACACCTCAAGCTAGTTAACTTATCATGGTGCAGAATAAAGCATGAAGCAACTGCAGCAATTTCAAGCCCCAACAATACAATGTCACTATTTTATCTGCCATGAGTGACACTATCAGTTGCTGACAAGGATGCATAAAGTGCTCCATGCCTTCCTTCACACACTTTGAAACATTTCCAATACTGATAAATTCCTCAATATAATTGACTGCTGCTTGCTGAGGAGCTCTTTGCTGCCACCACCAATGACGGGTACATGTCAGTACAGAACCCATGGGCATGGCCATACTGAAGTTAAACTGACCTTCAAATTCCATGCCCAACAGAGACCAGTCCTCTTACAGATGTGGAATAAGTGAAAAGCAGCCTGAGTGTCAAACTGTGCTATCCAACGAGCCTGGAATTTCTTAACATTTACTACCTCATCTAATGAGAATATTGTACCCTACCATCATCTCCATGTATTCAGACATTGACCAACTAATACCATGGGGAATGATAAATGATGAATCAGCCTAAACTCCTCTTCTTAGGGACTAGCCCTAGACAGGATGTTCACAATGGGGCAAATGGTGAAACTACAAAGGGGTCTGCCACCCTACCAGCTGCTATCTCATTTCTAAGCAATTGATAGATCACTTCCTTCTTCCCGTTGACTGACTTCAAGTTTTCAGAGATCCTAATCTTAGGTAAAGCCTGGGATTTAATGGAAAAAAAAATAAAACAACACCATTAATAAAAACTGTGCCACTTGTGCATCTGAGTACAGCTGCATTTCCTTGGTCAAAACATCTACCTTAATGCGGCAATGGGAGATTCTACTTAAGGGAATTGCCTTGAAAGGTAGAAGCTCCCAGAATGTCCTAAAAGGAAATGCTACACCTGTGATGGCTGTCCATGGGTAGACCTGACTACTTGCCCTGGTTGTACTGGGGGATATGGTCTAATGGATGCCCTGTCATTTATCAGCATTTCAACATCAGTTTCCAGTTGTTATATTGTAATGAAATTTGTCACAAATAGCAAACCCTTCAAGAACATCTACCACTACTGGATATCCAGTATAGATACCCTTTATTAGTCTGCACATCCCATCACTTGAGGAGAAGAAGCCTGGGCTTATCTTTCATCACACTCAACCATGTATCAGGGTGGGACTCATCTCATTTCTGAGTCATATTCATTGCCTTCAGTTTAGGGAATTTCTTTTCATACCATAGCCAGGGTGACCCAACCCTCACTCAGCGTTCCTCCTGGACGATATACAAAATATGCTAAAAGGGCAAGACCTGCAGAGGATCTCTCTTAACAGTCACTACCATGCATAACTTGATGCACCATACTCAGTTATCCCAAGTCTTTACTTGTTTAATTTTCCCTTAAACTGGCAGGGGTTGCTGTGAAATCCTTGGTTCCTAGTACTTCAGCCAAGCACAGATGTTTAATACCATCAATATCAGTCAACTCATGTACATCCACATATTTTCCACAAGAAATCTTATCCTTTAAAGCAGCTGAGATATGCACCATAAAATGTGCTCCTGCATTACAGATGATCTACAACCAAAGTCAGGGATCATGCTGCTACTGATAGGCATGGCCATGCCCTTATCTCACCAGATCTTGCTAGCCTGACAATGGAAGCTGTGGAAACATAATGTGGAAAGAGCAACTTTTCCTCCTTTTCTCCTCTGCTGCACCTTATAAAGCCCTTTTCCATGACTAAATTAAACAGCCTAGACGTTTTCTCCTCCAGTAGCACATCTAAGAACCCCTCCAGATACTCCTCAAACGCCTGTGTGCTTGTGTGTGTGTGTGTGTGTGTGTGTGTGTGTGTGTGTGTGTGTGTGTGTGTGTGTGTGTGTGTGTGTGTGTGTGTATGTGTGTGTGTGTGTGTGTGTGCGTGTGTGCGTGTGTGCGTGTGTGCGTGTGTGTGTGTGTGTGTGTAGCCAAATCCTATTCAAATGGGACGTAGACAAGGTAATGGATTGGACTTCCCCAACCATATCATTAGCTACACACGTGTATGTGTGTGCATGCAAGTGTTTCCACACTGATGAACAGAATCAAAATTGATATCCAAAAACAAAAAAATCCAGCATTCAAAATTATGTCTAAGAAAGTTACTTTTTTAGATCAATGGCTTCTAAAAGTCATAATCCATTTTCAGTAACCAAGCTTTCTCAGTGTGATGTAATGACCAAAGCTTAATTAAATAAACCTGTTTGTGAGTTTTAGAAGGATATATGTGTGCACAGTCATACATTCTTCTTCTGTACACAGTCTTGTCTAAATATCTTGAATTCTTCAAATAGGGTATCAGATCAGCCTTTCTTAATGTGTAGTTAATATTTTCTCTTTTTACTTTTTTTCAAGGAAACAAACCATTTGAAATCATCTTCCCTTGTAGAAATGACATCCATGAATATTTAGCACAGTTATTGTCCATGTACCAAACCCTGATTAAGCTATAAAATGAAATCATATCTGAATTATATCTTAACTCAACTACGTACTGTACCAGTCTGATGAGTTTTGCTTTAATGTGTCTGACCATGTAAACTGTGAGTCCTTTTTGGGAACAATACTAAAACATTGTATATAACTCTTTGTCTTATATTTTCTATACAACTAACTTGATGTGTAATCTTTGTAATATTGTCAACTGGAGCTTTTCTACCCGGGCCTCCGCTGAAAATGGACATATATCCAGTCGGACTATCCCGGTAAACAAATGTAAAATAAAAATAAATAAATAAATTATTCCAAAATAAACTAATTTTCTCCATGCAGTCATTTAAAACCTTAAAACACATTTTTGCTGTGGTAAGAGAGATTTCTTGGCAAAGTTAATATTACATAATGTTTCTTTCAAGAATTCAGTGTATAAAAAACAGTGGTATGAAAGTCTACTAACCTCAGTGGATTTAAAAGTGTGAACTGCAAATATGTTATTACATTATTTAGCTGTAGCTCTTATTACATTTTCAATATTTTCTGACATACCTTGAATTCCTTGCTTAACTGTATTTTGTCAGCCAAAGGAATCTTCCTTTCTACCTTCAGCTTAATATTCATGGCAAAACAAGGGTTTCACTAAGGTACATTATGTTGTATTTATGTTATTCCTGCCATCTGAATGTTATAGCATACTTTTTTGTAATTATTTTAGCTCCTGATTAACTTGTTTCCTGTCCATTACCTGAAGTCACTGAATGACTGTGTTTTTGTGTGGTTCAAAGTGTTTGTGAAATAATTTGCATATATTCAAGTTAAGTGATTGTGTTAAATAGAAAAAAATGCAACAGTTTATAAAGCGCCATACTCTGCAAACTAAACACTCTGGGAAAGGTATATATTATCACCACATCATATAACTCATTTTCAAAGGGTCTATATTATATTCTCGAAAGCCGACAATGTGGAATCTGATACTGTCGACACGAGAATATTGAACTCTCAGAATCTCGAGCATGTAAACGCAAATCTTCGTAAGGAGAGATTTCCATTTACTGCAATGTAGTATGGTCTTGGAGTTGGTATATTTAAGTAGCTGGGGGGTTGGGGGGTGCAGGGTGGCTTGCCCCCCTGCTTAAACCCATTAGGGTACTTTTTTCTTTTCTTTTTTATCTTTTTATAAGGTAGACGTTTAAAGACATCGACCATATGGTGCTGACCATTTTTTGTTCGATATTTTCAACTGTTGATCTTATAATATAGACCCTTTTCAAATACCCACTGTATGCACATACTTTACATTTTGTCAATTTGATACCAGTATTGCAGGATAAGGACAAACCTTCCTCTTATTCTCACAAGCCTGGGTATTTACTTCTATTGGCTATTATGTTTGTTGACTTAGCTGCCTCAACATCAGCATTAATTTTCTTTCTCAGAATTTATCCTTGACAAGTATAATAACTGAAAGTCAAATTTCACTTACAGTGGCACTATCTATTTTTTCAGTTCTCTATGGCATTAATATTTAGTGCAATTTAACATCGGGCAAATACTAACTGAAATGCATGCCTTGCATTATTGCCTATTCCAAAATTATGTTTTTCACGGTATGCCTACACCAATGAAAAAACAAAAATCTTAATGACTTGCTGGTTTAAGATACCAAACAATCGAATTGCCCAAATTGGGTGCAAAAGCATACAAGTGCAGGTAACATGAATCACTGATTACACATCCAAAGCCACTGAAGCAAGTAATTGCACCCAAGTCTAAATCAACTCATGGTGACTCTGTGGAGAGACCCCAGAGGGTTGTCATGGCATATATTATGGAAGGAAAATACTAGGCTTTTCTTCTGTGCATATACTACTGCTGCCCAGTTGTGCCCCAAATGGGTTTCAAACCCAGGTTTACTAGTTGGTAATCTTCTGTCTTAACTTATGAACTAACTGGCTGAGACCAGAGGCAATTCCAATATTCCTGTGGGGTGTTCCTGCTGCACAAATGAAAATGCAGACATTCAATATATGAACCTTTATGAAAAATTAAGCAAATCACTATTTGTAAGCATTTCATTGCACATAAGTAACAGCAGTAGCAAATAAGCAGTACATTTTCCTGCTCATGTCCTTTTGCACCTTGATATTTTTGGCAGATGAATTTGTCTCTGTGGCCACACAAACTAAGGAAGGGGTGTGCCACCTTTCTTTGACAAGAAAATGTTATTACAAGAAGACAGAGGGCTGTATCAGTAGAGTAAGTGGCTGTCAGACTTTTTCTCCTTTTTCTGCTATAGGAGCTAGCTGCTTGCTCAGTGACATTTCAGCTAATGCCAGCTAGTTATGGTTATATTCCAGGCATAAGTATTTCTGAGTAATAGGGCATAGTGATGTTAATTTTCACGTACTCATTTCCTCTCCATGTGGAGAGAAAATACTAAAAAAAATGGGATTGTTGTAGCTGGACTGGTACATTCATCAGAGTTTGATTGGGTAGAAGTGATCATAACCTTAACTGCTATCATATACCTGATTCCTTGCTACTGTCTAGATTATTGAAATTAACATTAGAAGTGCTATGTTTTCACTTTTTTCCCTGGCACAGTCATCACATCAATTATCCTGCATGATGTTTACTCCTCTTTCAGCATCAGTTCCTGTTAACTGCTGTCCAGTTACTAGATAAGATGATCTATGGTTTATAAGTATAAACTCAATTTAAAATATTATGAAACACGTTTTGATATTACACTTGATAGACAGTATATGTCATTCCTCTGAAAACATAACTAAATAAATTCAATATAAAGTACTATTCTTTTTATTTATTTATTTTTCACTCTATTCCTCCCCTGGCCATTAGCACTTGACTGCCTCAATGATTCACACACACACACACACACACACACACACACACACACACACACACACACACACACACACACACA
This sequence comes from Protopterus annectens, assembly GCF_019279795.1. NCBI lineage: Eukaryota > Metazoa > Chordata > Ceratodontiformes > Protopteridae > Protopterus > Protopterus annectens. The sequence goes on along the minus strand of NC_056736.1, from coordinate 26,644,392 downwards.
CACACACACACACACACACACACTCACACGCACACACACACACACACACACACACACACACACACACACACACACACACACACACACACACACACACACACACACACACCTGAACCTTGGGTATTTGGATTAGGCAAACTGGGAGTGGGAAGCATCATCCTTCTACAGAAACAGGGTTGGGTACTTATATCCTGCTATAGCATTGCACATGCTCATCAGCATCAAGGAAGTAGGTATACAATGGCCTTTTGTGATGCCTGCCCACACTCTCCCATACAATGTGATCAAACAGCCTTTCCCTGCTGTTTGTAATCTCTTAGTCTTCACTGGGAAATTCTGACAGAGGCACTGTGTACGAAGTGCACATACTCTGCCTTCACCTGAAAGAGAAGTGAGCAGGTTAAGTCTCTTCATTCCTCTCTTTGTCCATTCTACATCCAGAAGGTGCCCACGCCAATGGTCAAGAACAAGTAACCTGGGCCAGACACAGTGCTTTATCACTGTATACCAATAGAGTGCAATACCTGATTGTAGGTGTTTTAAAAATAAAGACAGTAAATATGCAGGAGCTGATCTTTGACAGGCTTCTAAAATTAGGTTGCTTGCAAAACAGAGTATACGATAAGCTTTTGGTACTAGGAAATGGCCTTTTTGAAGAGCAAAATGTTTGAGATACAAATGAGAAGCAATAAAAGACACATTTTATATCTGTATGGACAGAGTCAGTGATGATACACTTAGCTTTCCTGGAAGGAGCATTACTGTAGTTTGGGGATAGTGAGTGACTTGCTAAGGCAGGGCATGGTTTCCCATTTAGTAGATTTACCTTCAAATTTCATCAGTGTTAAGTTTCTTTGTTTATATAATATCAAATATAGTAACCGCATGTGTTGCCCTGGCTCTGCCTCCACATATGGAAAGCATTAATGAAAGGAGGTCAGAACTGTTGAAGGTACAACATTGGTCGGATTCATGAATTTTGTACTACACCATACATGTGTATGTAATCTCTAGATCCATAGCTTAACTGTGCATATTGAGAATGAGACCTTAATATACCACCAACCATTTTGGGATAATGTAGGGCCACATTACTGGTGGTCCTGCATGCGTTGACTTAAATAATTTCATGTAAGACTCTGGAACTTGCATCATGCAGTATTATGGGTTAACACTTAATACTATGATCTGTCCAGAAATAGATGAGAAACTTAGAACACACACACACACTACTGGGTTGCATTAAAGTATGAACTCTTTTGAATGGTATTAAATTAAAGACAAGAAGTTTGGCTGAGTACTGAGGTACTATGAAATATTGAAGTTTGAGTTTGTAACCTATTTGTTAAATGATTATCCATATGCTGCACAAAACTGTTAACCCTGTTGAATGTTTCAGAAAAAATATATAAGGATCCATTGTCAATGTTAAACTTCTAAGCTACATGCTTTCAAGAAGTTTGACTCCTATAAAATATTTTGAAATTGTCTACATCACATATACCTATCAAAATTATTGCTGAAGAAGGTTCAGGAGCGACTTCGTTTGATGGTAAGGGGAAGCTTAATATTAGAAGGCATTGTGTAAAGTGTCTGTCAGTGTATTCCATGTATGCACTTTCAAAAAAGACCCAGAACAGGCATTGCCTTACAGATCAAATAGAGATCATCTCTTAGCAACCTATAAGAGAAACAATACAATAACAAAATTTGAAGCCTTTCTAAATAGTTCAGGTTTTCAAACTCTTCATGTTGATGAATCATTGTACCTTTTTACTTGCTTTTGAGGAACCGGTCAAAGGATTACAAAATATATCATTCTATTCGATCATGGGTCAGCTAAAGTATAAAGTGACACAATGATATCCCAGAAGAGACAAGCAACACCATTTAGAATTTGTTTAAGCTATAAGAATATGCTTTTCTAACTTTTATATGTATATGCAGGACAATTTTTAAATTCCTGTCAACTACTGTCCCGATTTGATGATTATTTTTTGCCCATTTATTTTTTCTTCCTAATTTATGCCCTTTTGAGATCATCATTGTACTGCCACTGCAATAAAAGTTGATGTAATTATTACTTCACTGGGTAAATATTTTTGCAGAATGTTTTAGAGGAAATCAGCATCTTTACTTGAAGTAATAATAATACTTGCATTGCAATCATCAGTACATATGTTTATCCATAGCCCATATTTCACTTTGATGTCTGACAAAAATACTTCAAAAAGAAGTGTGGGGTACGTTTTTCAAGATGTATTGGAACTGACAAGGAAACTATTCCCCTGACTTGTTGCATTATGTTGCATCCTACAGATTAATCAGTGTTTTATCCATTGAATAGTGTCAAATGTTCCAGCAAGGTCAAGGTAAGCCATATGCAGTGTCAGTCATAGGAACTAACTGACGTGGGAATAACACTAGGCAAGATATAAGTGAGACTATAAGATGCCTAGTAATATGCACTTTTAAGTAGACATGCTTAAAAGTTCCTGTTACCCTTGTCAAACACTTAATACTATTTACCTCCTAGATTGAGCAGAGCCTTACATAATAAGCCTGGTGTAAATTTCTGTCTACTCATCCAGTTATCAAGAGTAGCCTTAAAGTGTGCCACATTAGCCCTTCATCAAGTGTTGCTGTTGTGTTTGCAAAGAATGCCACAACATACAGAAGGTAAGTACTACCCTTAACAGTCAAATTCTGTTTGATATTTAATAAAAATAAATCTCTTCTAATATTTTGCATATATTCCATTATCTCTCTCTCTGTGGTTGTAAAATGGAGATTGTTCAGGGTGATTAGTCAAAAGATGCTTGGCATTGATGTGTCCCCTACTCCACCACATTTATATGAGTACCTTTACAGCCTTTTGTTTTTGGCCAGGGCTGTTTCACGATGCAGACCTTTTGTGTAAAATGATTCATAGAGGGCTAACAATGTTTTCATTCGTCTGTATACGAAATCATCAGATATGTTGTTTGGTTTCATAGGACATGAGTTTTTAATTTTACTTAAGGCAATAATTACCATGGCTATAGTTATAAAAAGGAACATTTCTGATATCATTGTGGAGTATGGACATATTCCTTCCCTGATGTAAAGTTTACACAATTTTCTTTGCAAGTATGTTGATTATGTTATGAGAATGGCTGTTCAATTCCTTTTTTTTTTTTTTTTTATTTTTGTTATGTAATGTGCATGATGTTCCCATTCAATATTCTTTTCTAATTAAGGAACACCTTATTATTGCTTTCAACTTTTGAGGCTCAGCTGACTTCATACTTACAGCTTGGAGATCAGGTAAGAAAATCAATTAACATTAGCAAAATAACATACCCAACACACTAGTAATAGGCGACTCTATAGTCAGGCACATTGATGTCCCACTAACTAGGCTGGACAAGGAGAAGGTTACAGTTAGGCTGCCTGTCATTTGCCAGGATCCGCCACATAACACAAGCTCTCAGGTCACTCCAGAACAAGTACAAATACAACTCTGTCATTGTCCATGTTGGTGTGAATGATCTGAGACGTACCTCCCTGGACTACATGAAAAGAGACATGGAAGAGCTCTCTGATCATGTAGCCCAGGCCGGTATGACCCTGACCCTGAGTAGCATCCTGCTCTCACCAAGAATGATGCCACAGTATAAAGAAAAAATGATCAATTTCAACAATTGGCTACATTTCTTTTGTCATTCAAAGGGGATCCAGTATCTGTCCACCTGGGATAACATGCTCGACAAGCCTTGTTGCTTCACAAGAGATGGCTTGCAACTGTCACCCTTAGGCTTTCGAATACTGGCCAAGGCTCTTGCCACCCCCATAGTGCCTTTTTTAGGCAAGGCTCAAAAGACAAACCCACCACCATAAATAGCACAAGTAACCAAAAACTGTGGGTAATGCTACTCAACGCTAGAAGTCTAAACCTCAAAATGCATTCACTCGAGGCACTACTTAGTATGGAGAACATCGACATCTGTGTAGTAACAGAAACCTGGTTTAAGGCTCCTGAGAGCACCCCAGCACTACTAGGCTATAACTCATACCATACCTTTCAGCCACAGAACCAGGACCGAAACACAAAAGGCGGGGGTGTATCCATATTCATCAAGGATACCCACACCTCCAGGTTAGTGGTGCAGCACAATGCATCAAAGATCATCCATGTGCAACTAACAATGGGCAAAACTGCAATCCAAATTGTAGCTTGCTACAGATCACCCACCATGGCCCAGGAACCCCATTCTGCATTTCTGGAGACACTGGGAAATATGAAGGTCCTACCAAACACCCTAATACTGGGTGATTTCAATTACCCAAACATAAACTGGGAGAACTACTGAAGTACTTACTCCCTTGCACAACGCTTCCTAAAATTTATAAACTCAAATGCCCTGGATCAACTGGTCAACACCCCACCAGAGGAAACAACATATTGGACCTGGTTATCACCAACATGGGCGACCGGTATTCCAGACCGGAGGTTAACCCCTCGCTGGTTAGATCAGCCCATAGACTAATCACTCTGGATATCCACATTCTGCCCCCACCACCAATCAAGAAAGCCACCATGAAAAACTTTTCAAAAGGAAACTTCTCGTTACTTAAGACTGAGGTGGAAAGGTTCACAGCACCCGTGCTAAAGGACAATGCTGTCCAAGCTGCTGAAACCTTTACAAAAACACTCTATGAGCATCTGCAGGAAAGCATGAATCGTGCTATCCCAAGCAAAACCAAGAATCTCTCCTCCAAGAAAAGGAAACCAGTCTGGTGGACCCCTGCCATAAACAAGCTATACAACAGAAGGAGGAAACTAGTACAGAAAAGAGTAAAATCCCAAGAAGGAATGACATCCCTGATCAGTATCAGCAAGAAACTACAATCCCTCATTAAATCATCCAAGGCTAGTTTCGAAAGAAAAATTGCCAATGACTCCAAAGATAACCACAAAGCGCTCTTTAGCTACGTCAAGAACCTAAGTGGAAACTCTCAGATCTGCTCTGAGTTAGTGCAGAATGGCACAAAATACACTGAACCGACTGATATTGCCAACATTCTGGCAGACAGGTTTAGTGCAAACTTCACCCACCTCTCACCCCCTAAATGGCCCATAACCATGCCAGAAGAATGCAGGGCCCCATCAATCACCGACACACAGGTTAAAACAGCCCTATCCAAAGCCAAAAACACAGCTTCAATGGGACCGGATGGTATCCCAGGCTGTGTCTTACAAGAGCTCCAAAATTAACTAACCCCTCACCTAAACACACTGTTCAAACTCAGCCCCTCTACAGGCTATGTACCCACAGAGTGGCACATAGCAACAGTTATCCCACTCCACAAAGGTGGAGCCACAATGGACCCTGGGAACTATCACCCTATAAGCCTGACTAGCCTGGTCTGCAAGGCTATGGAATGCATCATCATGGAACTCATTAACAGAGACATTTAGAACCTCCAAACCTTGGACCTTACCCAGTTTGGCTTTGTCAAGGGCAGATCATGCCTCCTAAACCTGGTGGACTTCTTTGAAATGGTTACCAAGGCATTAGACGATGGAAAGGAAGTCCACACAGCCTACCTAGACCTCACAAAGGCTTTCATCACCATTCCCCATTCTAGTATTATAGACAAGCTCACCAGCTTTAACATAAACCCCTACGTCACTACATGGGTTGCCAATTGGCTCATGGATAGAACCCACATGGTGAGAGTTGCAGGCTCTATATCCGACTCAAAACCGGTTACAAGTGGCATCCCCCAGGGCTCAGTTCTAGGACCCCTCCTGTTTGGTATATACTTCTCAGAGGTACAGGCAAGCATAGGAGGACTATGGCTGACCAAGTTCGCAGATGACTGCAAACTAGGGGCCATAATTGATTCTCCGGCTGATACAGACACACTCCAGATGGATCTCACTGAGACGCATACCTGTTGTCAAAATCATGGCCTCAAGTTAAATGCCAAAAAGTGCATAGTCATCCTGTTTGGAAAAAACAAAGTACCCGTGAACTACCAAATACATGGTAGTCTCCTAAATACAGAAAATGTAATAAGGGATCTGGAGACCCAAGTAGATAGTAATCTCTCCTTTGATAATCATATTGCCAAGGTAGTTAGAAAATCCTTCTATGTGGTCCACCTAATCACAAAAGGGTTCACATCTAGAACAAAAGAGGTTATCGTGCCTCTCTACTCATCACTCATTAGACCCATCATAGAATACAACACTCCATTTGGCATGTACCTTACAAGACACCTGCAACAGCTGAAAAGACCACTAAAGTACCTCACCAAGAGGATTACTGGCCTCAAACAGATGCCCTATGCAGCCCGACTCAAGAAACTCCAGCTGTACTCGGTTGCATACCGCTTACTCAGAGGTGATCTCTGCCTGACATACAAGGCCACGTCCAACCCAGAAATGATGGACATGCTCCACCTAAAAAAAAACAAATCCCGGAGAGCCACATGCTCTAGAGATATAAACCTCACCACAATGATAAATAGGATATGCTGGAGTGATAGATTCCTATCCCAGAGACCCCCATGCTTTGGAACAGTATTCCAATATACATCAGGCAGAGCCCATCACTAACACTCTTCAAGAGCAACCTTGACAGGTGGATGAGAAACAGAAAATTTACCCCGGGGATCACTGCAGTGGCTCTGCTGGACAGTGGCACAGGGAACTAATGGCCCTGCTGGACAGAGGCACAGGAAACTAATCTAAGCGGGTGGCAAACGCCAACACATTCTGGCTAGGCTTATAAATGCCCTTGGGCAGATAGCCTAGTACTTACCTATGAACCTATGAACCCAATAGTTATTGTAAATTATTTTATCTAGTTTTATAACTACAGTAATTTTGAAAGCAAATTGTAACTCTTTTTCTGTTCTTTATATTATTCTTTTTGTGATTCTATCAACTTTTTGATGTGAAACATGCAAAAGGAAGGCTCAGTACTATACAAGAATATTATGAAAATATGAGTTAGAAAAATTATATGTAGAAGAATAAACAGTTGTCTAATCAGATAAGAACATGTATGAAGGGAGTAATGTGAGTGGAATGGATTGGGAAAAGTTCATAAGTTCAAGAACTTTGTTCTGGCCATAAGGCATTTGAGGAGCACATGCTCCTTAAAACAAGGGTTGAAAGCTTTTGATCCAACCCTCAAATCCAGATTTAATTTAAAAAATTCAGCATTAAATGTTAATCATTTAGAAACTGGTAAACAATTGCATAATAAATATATAAAGACTGAGGAATAAAATATTGCCTTAATGTAAGTCCAACTGTAAAAGTTAAACCCTTGTGCCTTAGACATCTAAGCATATCCTGCAACTCCAAAGTAATAGGCAAGATTTGTTTTTCTCATATGTTATCTATAATACAATGAAGATAAAATTCAGTATGTTAAGTCTATCAGTATATTTACCACAAATCTTCTTTGTTAACTTTCTTTGAACCTTCTCAGTTCTTGCTAAGTCTTTCTTTAAGAAAGCACATTAAAAGTTGTTACATTCCAAGTAAGGTCTTATAAACATTTTATATGAATTGATTTTAATGTCTGTGTTCCTTCTTGAAGATATTTTTTACAAGCACAACCACTTGAAATAATGATTTACAAATAACAGTATCTAAATGTTTAGAAAATAAGGTCAATAGAAATTACAGTACTTAAATCTTAATACTGGGAAACCTCATCCCAATACAAATATTGTAAAGACTATATTATTTCTTGCCTTCAATTTACTAAAATACATCTCCTTACATTTGTCACTACTGAAGGAAAGGCCTACATCTGATGTCCATTTACTAACCTTAGCTAAGTATTGATTAAATTATGCAAAATCATAGTTGTCAAATATAGCAAAATCAATTTTACAATCATTTGTGTATTTGGTTATCCATGAAGACTTATTCAATTGTATTGCAGAAAACTTCAAATTGAAGACCAAGCTCAGAGCCTCGAGGAACACCTCTCTGAATTTTCATTCTGGTGGAAATATGCCCTTTTAAAAGGACACATCAAGATATATCTAAAATCCAGTTAGATGTCTATTTGGTAATGAAAGGATTATAATCCTAATCGCATAGTACTTTTCATACAGATATATGTAATAAAGAGTCAAATGCATTTGCTAAATCTAAATAGACCATACCACATGCAAAACCAGTATCAATAGTAACAGTAACTTGATCACAAAAGTCAAGGAAATTATTCAGTACAGACCTTCCCTTTAAGAACTTGTGTTGATAAATGTCCTCAATATTTGGGCTACCATCCTCACATTGCATATGATAAATGATGCGTGTCTCACAGCATTTAGAGACTATAGAGGTGATAATAACAGGCCTATAATTATTTATATCATTGTCCTTTTTATATATTGATGTAATAAATAATGTTTTCTATAAAGGTGTAATTATATCATTCTGCAGCAGTTTGGAAAAATAATCTAAACAATGTGTATTAGTGTATCTGCCAGTTTTTTAATCAGGACAGATAAACATGTTATTTTGTTGTTGTGTCATTTAAAGAGCCACCTTAATTGAAATACCTTCTTGCTGACCTTCCTTACAATCTTCTTGACTCTTGGTGTGATTTAATCATTACACCTAATTGGTCCATCCACTTTGTAAATACGTTTCCTGCATAGGCATGTCACTGATACTGGCCTATCTGACATCAACATTTTTAGGTTTAAGAAAGTATAGTTTTGTACCTACCATAAATGTAGATGTTCGAGTGTTCACATTGCTGCAGTCATTACACTTGGGTTATCCTGCCGTCAGGCGGTCCCACAGTCGGCCAGAGTTCCAAAGTCTTGGTCCAGCGTTGGTTGCTGTCGCTTCTTCCCTGACGTCAGTGCACCAGGGGTATATAAGATGCATCCAACGCCATTTTCTTCAGTTTTTCTTGCCCCAGATGTCAGGTGCCCCCATAGGCAATACATATTGCTAATAAAACATATATAAAAAATAAAAACAATACCTTCAGTTACAAGCAAATACACCACAAAGGTTATATAGGATAAAAAGGTATAGATAAGTCCAGCTAGGACAGAGGGGATGGAGGGTAACCAGGACTGCAGCAGTGTGAACACTCGAACATCTACATTTATGGTAGGTACAAAACTGTACTATGTTCATCGTGTTACACTGCTGCAGTCATTACACTTGGGTAGAATCCCAAAGCTAAGGTTGGGTGGCTGGTCTATAAAGAGTTAGGATTGGCTATGAGGCCCTGCAGAACAGCAGTGGCAAATCCTGCTTTGGATTTAGAGTAAAGAGGCAAGTGGTAATGCTTGGTAAAGGTGTGCACTGAACTCCAAGTTGCAGCCTCCAAAATTTCCTTGGTTGGTACTCTTCTGAGGAAAAGCTGTTGAAGTGGCTGTTGCTCTGGTAGAATGTGGGCTAATGTTATTAGGGACTGATTTTCCATGCTGTGTGTAGCAGTAATGAATACAGTGTCCTATCCATTTGGAAATAGTCTGCTTTGAGATAGCCTTGCCCTGTGATCCTGCAGCATATGCTACAAACAGTTGCTCAGTTTTCCTGAAAGCTTTTGTTTTGTCCAAGTAAAAGCATAGCTGCCTGTGTATGTCCAAAGAGTGCAGAAGTTTCTCCCCTTTATTCTGGGGGTTTGGATAAAATGTTGGCAAATGGATGGTTTGGTTAAGAGCCCCACTAGATACCACCTTTGGCATAAAGGTAGGGTTTGTCCTTAAAGAAACCCTGTCCTGATGAAAAATTATAAAAGATTCCACTGCCATTAATGCCTGTAACTCTGAGACTCTTCGTGCTGAAGTTACTGCCAGGAGCAGAGCTGTTTTCCATGATAAAAATTTTAGATCGGCTGTATTGACTGGTTCAAAAGGTGGCAGGGTCAGTTTTTCCAAAACAAAATTAAGGTCCCAAGATGGTGTTGGTGCTCTTCGAGGCAGTCTTATGTTTTTAGCCCCTCTGAGGTACTGCTTTAGCAAGGGATGAGAGAATGAAGGAGTGTCCATATTGTAATGTGCTGAAATGGCAGAGGCGTGGATCTTAATTGAGAAGGATAGGCCTTTGTCCAGCATCTCAGTTAAGTATTGTAAAATCTGAGGAATGTTTGGGACAAGAGGGTCAAGGCTTTGAGCCTGGTTCCAGGCACATAATCTCTTCCATTTTTCTGAGTATGTTTTACTGGTGCTAGGCCTCCTGGCCTCCAAAATGACATCCATAACAGCTTTAGAGAGAGGTGTTGCCTGTTTGACTAATGAATCTGCCATGCAGCCAGGTTTAGGGTTTTGAGCTGACCGTGCAGGATGTGATTGTTTTGTTGAGTCAGAAGGTGTGAAATCTGAGGCAAAATCCATGATGGGCCTTGAGCTAAGTTCTTTAAGATTGGGTACCAGTGCTGGCAGGGCCAGTCTGGAGCAACCAGGATCATCTGTGTTTTTTCTTGTCTGGCTTTTAGGAGTACCATTGAAAGGAGAGGCAGTGGTGGGAAGGCATAAACTTTTAGGCTTTTCCAGCTGAACAAAAGAGCATCCAGTTTCCATGCTTGTGTGTGGTAAGTCCTTGTGCAGAATTTTTGTAGTTGGCAATTCAGTGGGGAGGCAAAAAGATCTATGTTTGGGCATCCCCATTTTTGCGTTACCATGTTGAAGATTTGTGGATTCAATTTCCATTCATGAGGGTCCATGATATTTCTGCTTAGATCGTCTGCCAGAGTATTTTTCTTTCCTGGCAGGAATTGTGCTTGCAGATGAACTTGATAAGTTAGAGCTGTGTTCCACAAGTTCATGGCTTGCCTGCATAGGGGATCAGAATGACTGCCCCCTTTCTTGTTTATGTACCACATTACTGTGGTGTTGTCTGTCTTTAATAATAATTGTCCTGGATTTAGAAGGTCCTTGAAAGCTGTTAGGCCATTTTGAACAGCCAACTTCTCTTTTTGATTGATGTGAAGATGCATTTGGTCTGTGGTCCACTTGCCCTGAATACATTTTCCTGCCATGTGTGCTCCCCAGGCGTAATCTGAAGCATCTGTTGTTAGAATCTGTCTGGCTGTGGGTAGAGTGAAAGCCTGACCCTTGTTGAGTTGACATGCCTGTGCCCACCATCGAAACTCCTGTTGTAGGCAGGGAATTATTGGTATTACTGCTTCTAAACTGTGAGTGTTGAGTCCAAACACTTTTTAGGTACCATTGTAATTTCCTCATGTGCAGTCTTGCATATGGTATTAGTAGTATGCAGGATGCCATGAATCCCACGGCCTGCAGAATTTTTCTTGCAGGATGCAGGGAGATGGGACTTTTTTGCCAGTAATTGAAAATATTGAGTCAGTTGTCCTTGTTTGTCTGGCGTGAGATAAGCCATCTGGGCCGTTGTATTTAAGCTGGCACCCAGGAATATTATCTGTTGTGAGGGCACTAGTTTTGACTTCTTTTCATTTACTATGTACCCTAGAGAAATTATCAACTGTTTTACAAACGCCAGATGTTTTAGAAGAATGTCCTTTCTCTCTGCTTGAATGAGGCAGTCGTCCAGGTATGGATATATTTGAATTCGTTTTTGTCTGCAGAATGCAATTACTGGTGCCAGGCACTTTGTAAAGACCCTGGGTGCAGTAGATAAGCCAAACAGCAGTGCAGAGAATTGGTAGTGCATTGTACCAGCTTTGAATCTGAGGTATCTTCTGCAATTTTGTCTGATAGGGACATGCAGGTATGCCTCTTTGAGGTCCAAAGTAACAAGCCTAGCCTTCTTGCTCAGCATGGGAAGAAGCTGCTGTAGTGTCAACATTTTGAATTTCAGAACATCCAGGTAAGTATTTAGAGTTGAAAGGTCTAGTATGGGTCTCCAGGCTTTGTCTTTTCTGGGGACCAGGAAGAGTCTTCAGTAAAATCCTTGTCCTTATTCCTGCTGTGGTACTTTTTGAATAGCTCTCATGTCCATGAGGGCTGAAATTTGTTTTTGAGCCTCTGCCCATTGATTTTGTGGCAGGTTTGGCATTCCTTTTAGCCTTGGTAAAGTGTGAAAGTGGAACCTGTAACTTTGAGACACAATATTCAGAACCCATTTGTCTTGGGTGATTGTTTGCCAATTTTGTGAAAAAAGTGCTAGTTTTCCCCCTAAGGAGGCTGCCAAAAGGCAAGTGCTTGGCATACGAAGGGGGAAGTCATTGGGACTGTTTCCTGTAAGGTTGAGACCTATCCTCACCTCCTTTTGGGGTTGAGGTACCCCACTGTCATTGTCTGTTAGAACCTTGGGGTTGAGATCTGCCTCTTGGGCATCTCTATTTGCCTCTCTGTGGCCTGTCTGACACTGGAAAGCACCAATTCTTTGTAGGCCAATTTCTGCTAAATCGAGGTGGCTGTACCTGTAAGAAATCTTTGACTGTTTGCATAGATTTAGCTTTATCCTCCATTCTCTTTAACACCTCTTCTGCCTTAACACCAAACAAGGTATCATGCTGTAAAGGAGCATCCAATAATTTTGCCTTAACATGATCAGGTAAACTCTGTTCTTTTAACCAAGCATGTCTTCAAATCACAGAACCTGTAACTGCGGCTCTACAAGAGGCCTCTAAAGAATCAAAACCACATTGCAGAGTATGTTTTCCCACCTGTTCAACTGCATGCAATAAATCCTGCATTTCTTTATAGTCAGGAGCTTCTGAGCTTGCAAGCATTTTCTGTTTTAACTGAGCCATTAAATATTGTTGGTACGTAAGCATGTCAAACTGGCAATTCAAAGCCCTTGCTGCTAAAGTTGCAGAAGTGTAAACTTTCTTCCCCCATCTATCCAATGCTCTAGAATCTCTGTCAGAGGGGACTGGATTTTTTGCAATGGAAGCCTTAACCCCTTTGGGACCATGGGAAATGGTTTCTGGGTCAGCAGAAGGGTTTTTATGAAGAAACTTGTGAGAGTCAGGAACTCCATAATACCTATCTGGCTTGGCTGGTGCAGTGGGCAAAGAATCAGGAGATAAGCTGGATTCAGAGAACACATCATCTAACACAGGCAGAATAGAATAGGGGCCTGTGCTGAGGCAATAAAAGGAAGTCCCTGAGCCTTTTCTTGGATTCTGAATAATCCTGACTTTCCCAATGGAAATGCTCCCTCATGGTATCCTCAGGAGGAGAGGCTGAAGGGATAGATTCTTCAGCATCAGAGTCCTCATAGGGGGGTAGAGAGTATCCCTGGTCTGAACAGGAATCAGAGGAAATGGAGACCTGATCAGAGGAATCATAGTCTGTATCCTGCCTAGGCCTTTTCTCAGGAGGGGGATGAGAACCCCTGATTAGAGTAATGAGGTCTTCAGCCATTTTAAGCATCTGTTTCTTAGCCATGGAGGATTGTCCAGGAGAATGCTGTACTTGCCTCTTTGTCTTTTATGGTGTTTTTGTCTTGGCTGTTGCTTTAATGATAAGTTATGAAGGTCTGAAAACACCCGCAGAAGCCGATGCCTGCTCAGCGGCTCCGGACCCATCTGAGGGATTAGTTTCCGTAGGCCCAATACCTTGAGTTTCCAGAGGCCTAGTTGTCTCCACTTGGGAGTTAGAGGCGGCTTGTGGCTCTGAGGTAGCGGGTGTCAGGGGCTGCGAAAGGACCTCACTGAGAACGAGCAAACCGGCGACTGGCCAAGAAGAGACTTCGTCATCGGTTTTGGACCTCGGATGCCTGTCTTTATCCTTGCCTTTGTGTTTTTTAAGAATTGCGGTCGTTAGCTGTTCCGACGGCATTGTATAATTGAACCTTCGGCCAAAGTAGTGCAAAGCAAAATCAAAATGTCGTTTTATAGTGCGCTTGTTAAATCTAGCACAAAACCGACAACTAGTGACGTCGTGATCAGGGCCTAGGCATGGAATACAGTAAGAGTGGAAGTCCTTATGAGGTATTTGCTTCCAACAAGAAATACAATTATTAACTTTTTCTGACATCGGTCTGAGGCAAGAAAAAAGTTTCCCCAATGGGGTTCTTAGCTTTATTGAAGTCTTCAGATCTGAAATTTGACTTCAAAAATCTCAGGAGTCAGCCGACCGGCACTTGCGAACTGCTTTTGCTTCGGGCACCATGCGGCAAGAAAGACTGAAGAAAATGGTGTCGGATGCATCTTACATACCCCTGGCGTACTGAAGTCAGGGAAGAAGCAACAGCAACCAATGCCGGACCATGACTTTGGAACTCTGGCCGACTGCGGGACCACCTGACAGCAGGATAACCCAAGTGTAATGACTGCAGCAGTGTAACACGATGAACATCTTATAGTTCATAGGTTCATAGGTTCATACTAGGCTATCTGCCCTAGGGCATTTATAAGCCTAGCCAGAGTGTGTTTGGCTTCGCCACCCATTTTAAAGGAATTTTGCTATGCCCTTTTTTGAGACACAGAAGTGATACCCGGGGTAAACCTATGATCTCCCATCCACTCATCAAGATTCCTCTTGAAGAGAGTCAATGAGGGACTCTGCCTAACCTGGACTGGGATTCTATTCCAGAGTGAAGGGAGCCTCTGGGTTATGAATCTGTCCCTCCAGCATGTCCTATTTATTTCAGTGCTGAGGTTCAAGTCTCTCGAGCACGTAGCTTGATGGGATTTGGATTTTCTGAGGTGCAGCATGACCATTAATTCCGGGTTGGACATGGCTTTATACGCCAGGCACAGATCGCCTCTGAGCAGGCGGTATGCCACTGAGTAGAGCTGGAGTTTCTTTAACCGGGCAGCATATGGCATCTGTTTGAGCCCTTTGATCCTCTTGGTGAGGTACTTTTGGGATCTTTCCAGTTGCTGCAGGTGTCTGGTAAGGTACATCCCAAAAGGGGCATTGTTCTCAATTATGGGCCTGAGGAGGGATGAGTAAAGAGGCATGATGACCTCCCCTGATCTAGATGTGAATCCCTTCATGATTAGGTGGACTATATAAAATGTTTTTCTAACCACTTTGGCCATGTGGTTTTCAAATGAGAGATTGCTATCAACTTGAGTCCCCAGGTCCCTAATTACTTCTTCCATACTTAATGGATTACCACCTATGTGGTAATTTGTGGGCACTTTGTTTTTGCCAAAGGGGATGACTATACACTTTTTGGCGTTTAGCTTGAGGCCATGGCTCTGGAACCAGTTGTCTGTTTCTA
Organism: Protopterus annectens; assembly: GCF_019279795.1. NCBI lineage: Eukaryota > Metazoa > Chordata > Ceratodontiformes > Protopteridae > Protopterus > Protopterus annectens. The sequence continues at coordinate 26,629,250 of NC_056736.1, read as the reverse complement.
TGAGGCCCTTTTGTAGGATGCTTTTGTTGTCTGGAGAGTCGATTATGGCGCCTAGTTTGCAGTCATCTGCGAACGTGGTCAGCCACAGTCCTTCTGTGTTGGCCTGTACCTGCGAGAAATATTAAGTGAACAAGAGAGGTCCCAAGACTGAGCCTTGTGGGGTGCCACCTGTAACTGGTTTGGAGTGTGACATGGCTCCAGCAATTCTAACCATGTGGCTTCTGTCCTTGAGCCAGTTTGCAACCCATCTAGTGACATAGGGATTTATATTTAAGCTGGTGAGCTTATCTATAATGCCAGAGTGGGGTATTGTATCTAAGGCTTTTGCGAGGTCCAGGTAGGCTGTGTAGACCACCTTCCCCTCGTCAATGGCCTTGGTGACTGTTTCAAAGAAATTGACCAGGTTTAAGAGGCAGGATCTGCCCTTAACAAAGCTGAACTGGGTAGGATCCAGTGTCTGTAGGTCCCCAATATCTTTATTTATGAGGTCCATGATGATCCTTTCCATAGCTTTGCAGACCAAGCTAGTCAGGCTTATGGGGCAATAGTTTCCAGGATCCGTTGAGGCACCACCTTTGTGGAGAGGGACCACTGTTGCTGTACGCCACTCTTTGGGTACATATCCTATAGTAAGGCTGAGATTGAACAGTAGTTTTATGTTTGGGTTTAGTTCTTCTTGGAGTTCATGTAGGATGCAGCCCGGGACACCGTCTGGTCCCATTGATGCTGTGTTTTTTGCTTTGGAAAAGGTGGCTCTTACCTGAGCATCTGAGATGTCAGGGGGGCAGCACTCTGCTGGGATAGATATTTGCCCTTTTGGTGGGGAGGGGGGGGGGAAGTTTGCGCTGAACCTGTCAGCTAGTATGTTGGCAATGTCTGTGGGTTCGGTCTATTTTTTGCCATTTTGGACAAATTCTGAACATATTTGGGAATTCCCACCCAGGTTCCTAACATAACTAAAGAAAGCCTTTTGTTTATCCTTAGTGTCCTGTGCAATTTTTCTTTCGAAGCTGGCCTTAGACGATTTTATGAGTGCCCGTAGTTTTTTGCTAATACTGATCAGAGATGCCTTCCCTTTTTGGGATTTTGCTCTACCATGTAGTAGCTTCTTCTTTCTGTTGTATAGTTTGTTTATGACTGGGGTCCACCAGACAGGATGCCTGCCTTTGGAGGATTGGGTCTTGGTTTTATTTGGGATTGCATGATCCATGCATTCCTGAAGGTGTTCATAGAATGCGTTTATAAAGGGTTTGGCGGTCTGGGCCGTATTTGTCACAGGCCCGGGGGCTTTGAAGGATTCCACCTCAGTTTTGAGGAGTGTGAAATTTGCTTTAGAGAAGTTTTCACTGTGGTTTTCTGGGCAGGGGGTGGGGTCAGGATGTGAATATCCAGTGAGATTAGTTTATGGTCTGATCTTACCAGTGAGGGATACACTTCTGGTCTGGATCATAGAGCCCCCATGTTGGTGATGATCAGGTCCAGTATGTTTTCCCCTCTTGTGGGAGTGGTAACAAGTTGTTCCATAGCATTTGAGTTTATAAATTCTAGGAACCTTTGCTAGGGTGTTGGAGCTAGAGTAATGCTCCCAGTCTATGTTTGGGTAGTTGAAGTCGCCCGATATAATGGTGTTTGGAGAGACCTTCATATTTTCCAGTGTTCTCAGGAAGGCCGAGTGGGGTTCCTGGGTTTGGGAGGGTGGTCTGTAGCAGGCTATAAACTGGAAGGTAGTTTTACCCACTGTTAGTTGCACATGGATAGTCTCTGATGCTTCGTGCTGTGCCACCAACCTGGACGTGTGGGTAGTTTTGACGAATATCGAAACTCCCCCTCCTTTTGTGGTTCAGTCCAAGTTTTGGGGCCGAAAAGCATGGTATGAGGTATAACCTGGTAGTGCTGGGGTGCTCTCGGGAGCCTTGAACCAGGTTTCTGTTACTGCACAGATATCGATGTTCTCCATGCTAAGGAGAGTTTCGAGTGTGCATCTTGAGGTTTAGACTTCTGGCATTGAGTAGCATTACTCTTAGTTTCTTATCCCTTGTGATACCTATGGAGGTGGGTTTGTCTTTTGACCCTTGCCTAAAAAAGGCACTATGGGGGTAGCAAGAGCCTTTGCCAATATCTGAAAGCCCAGGGGTGACAGGTGCAAGCCATCCCTAGAGAAGCATCGTGGCTTGTCGAGCATGTCATCCCAGGCTGATAGGCATTGGATCCCCTTTGAATGACACCAGTACTTAAGCCAGTTGTTGAAATTGATCATCTTGTCTTCATATTGTGGCATCATTCTTGGTGAGGGTAAGATGCTACTCAAGGTCAGGGTCATACCAGCCTGGGCTACATGCTCAGAGAGCTCCTCTATGTCTCTTTTCATGTAGTCCAGGGAGGTACATCTCAGGTCATTCACACCAGCATGGGCAATGACTGAGTCATATTTGTACTTGCTTGGAGTGACCTGAGTGCTTGTGTTATGTGGCGGATCCTAGCGCCCAACAGGCAGCTCACCGTGACCTTCTCCTTGTTCAGCCTGGTGAGTGGGACGTCAGTGTGCCTGACGATAGAGTCACCTATTACAAGTGAATCAGGTGTGTTGTTTAGCCTTAAGGGCTGTGACTGTTTGGCACACTGGCTTTGTGAGCTATGTGTTGCACGTGTTTTGTTTTGGGGTTTCAGTTTCTTGGGTATCTGCTTTGGAGGTCTCTGCTGCTTAGGCAGATTTTTATTTAGAGCCTCCGAGTATGTTTTTGTGTGTTTATGTGTTTGGTTTACTGTTGTGATAGGTCTATGTGAGACTGGAATTGCAGTGAGTGTGGTTTCCTTCTCCTTCTGACTGTTTACGCCAGTACTGAGTTGAGAGAGCTTAACCTCCAGTTTGGCTATATGGTTGCATCTCTCACATGTGTTGGAATTTGTTGGGAGGAGGAGAGGGTTGTCTGTGTACATGAGGCAGTTGTAACATTGCCTCAAGATTCCCAGATTCACCAGCTGGACCAGAGAGGAGATTGACAACTGACCATTGGACATGCTAGAATAGTATTGGGAATTCCTTTATAATTGAAAAAAAGGGCCAATGGGGAACAAGGTACTCAAGGGGAGTTTGTGAGGGTGTAGTGCTTTTAATATTTTAGTGCTGACTTATATAATTGCTTTAGTGAGCAAGTGCCAGGCTTTAGAGTAGGAATAGGGTGTTTATTATGAGAACTAGATCAGTTCTAAGGGAAAAAGTGAAGAGCAGACTTTGTGGAGCCGAGAATGTGGTTTAAACCCAATTAAATGGAGCTGCCCGATGCTGCGCGATGTGCAAAATTGCGCAAAGCCGCACCAAAGCGGGTTTTATACAGGGAGACTTGAAAGAGCTAGAAATTGGCCCAAACCGGCCAATAGACTACCAGATTCTTGTGCTGGGAACACTCCTACAGGGACAGATAGGCTGCTCTAAGCTCCCTACTGCCACTGGTGAACAAAGAAGCCTCCCTTTATCCAAGAAAGGAAATGGGCAACACAGCAATTTTCCAAAAGTCCAGAATACAGCAAAGCCTGTATTTGGACTACTCTAGGTCAGGAAAGATGGGAAACAAGGATAATTTTTTTTTTTTCTTTTTTGCAACAAACAGCAGGAAAATGCAATAAATATGTAACACAGGCTAGCGCACTTGAGTGTGTAGCCTCAACAGGTAAATGCAACAAACAGGACAAACTTTAAATGTGCAGGTGCAAAAACAACTTTAAACAGTTGAAAACAGTTCAAGAAGCAGAAATACTTGCAGTTTAGCTAGAGCGGACAGTCGCCCAGGTAGTAGCAGGAAAAAAAAAACACTTTTATCAGGTTAGCAGTTGCTCTTTTAGCCTCTCTGCTGCTAGCACCACTCTTCAGGAGCACGAGGAGCTTGGCTGAGTAGTAACAAGCGCAAAAATCGTGCCAAAGCAGGTTTAATACAGGGGGACTTGAAAGAGCTAGAAATTGGCCCAAAACGGTCAATAGACTACCAGTTTCTTGTGCTGGGAACACTCCTCCTGGGATAGATAGGCTGCTCTAAGCTCCCCACTGCCACTGGAGAACAAAGAAGCCTCCCTTTATCCAAGAAAGGAAATGGGCAACACAGGAACTTTCCAAAAGTCCGGAATACAGCAACGCCTGTATTTGGACTACTCTAGGTCAGGAAAGATGGGAAACAAGGATCATTTTTTGTTCTTTTCTTTTTTGCAACAAACAGCAGGAAAATGCAATAAATATGTAACACAGGCTAGCACACTTGAGTGTGTAGCCTCAACAGGTAAATGCAACAGGACAAACTTTAAAAGTGCAGGTGCAAAAACAACTTTAAACAGTTTAAAACAGTTCAAGAAGCAGAAATACTTGCAGTTTAGATAGATCGGACAGTCGCCCAGGTAGTAGCAGGAAAAAAAAAACTTTTATCAGGTTAGCAGTCGCTCTTTTAGCCTCTCTGCTGCTAGCACCACTCTGCAGGACCACTAGGAGCTTGCCTGAGTAGTAACAAGTGCAAACACCATGCCAAAGCGGGTTTTATACAGCGGGACATGAAAGAGCTAGAAATTGGCCCAAAACGGCCAATAGACTACCAGATTCTTGTGCTGGGAACACTCCTCCAGGGATAGATAGGCTGCTCTAAGCTCCCCACTGCCACTGGTGAATAAAGAAGCCTCCCTTTATCCAAGAAAGGAAATGGGCAACACAGGAACTTTCCAAAAGTCCAGAATACAGCAAAGCCTGCATTTGGACTACTCTAGGTCAGGAAAGATGGGAAACAAGGATATTTTTTTTTTCTTTTTTGCAACAAACAGCAGGAAAATGCAATAAATATATAACACAGGCTACCGCACTTGAGTGTGTAGCCTCAACAGGTAAATGCAACAAACAGGACAAACTTTAAAAGTGCAGGTGCAAAAACAACTTTAAACAGTTTAAAACAGTTCAAGAAGCAGAAATACTTGTAGTTTTGATAGATCGGACAGTCGCCCAGGTAGTAGCAGGAAAAAAAAACACTTTTATCAGGTTAGCAGTCACTCTTTTAGCCTCTCTGCTGCTAGCACCACTCTGCAGGAGCACGAGGAGCTTGGCTGAGTAGTAACAAGCGCAAAAACTGCGCCAAAATGGGTTTTATACAGGGGGACGTGAAAGAGCTAGAAATTGGCCCAAAACGGCCAATAGACTACCAGATTCTTGTGCTGGGAACTCTCCTCCAGGGATAGATAGGCTGCTCTAAGCTCCCCACTGCCACTGGTGAACAAAGAAGCCTCCCTTTATCCAAGAAAGGAAATGGGCAACACAGGAACTTTCCAAAAGTCCAGAATACAGCAAAGCCTGTATTTGGACTACTCTAGTTCAGCAAAGACGGGAAACAAGGATATTTTTTTTTCTTTTTTGCAACAAACAGCAGGAAAATGCAATAAATATGTAACAGAGGCTAGCACACTTGAGTGTGTAGCCTCAACAGGTAAATGCAACAAACAGGACAAACTTTAAATTACAAATGCAAAAGCGCGCTAAAGCTGGCTTTAAAGCAGGGGGTTAGAAAGAGATAGGAAATGGCCCAAAACGGCCAATAAGCTACAAGTCACTGGGCTGGAACCACTCCTCAAGGGACAGATAGGCTGCTCAGAGCTCCCCACTCTCACTGGTGAACAAAGAAGCTTCCTCCTATCCAAATAAGGATATGGGCAACACAGAAACTATGACACTGCACAGATATCAGCAATACCTGAAGACTGGACTATTCTAGTTCAGTAAAGGCGGGAAACAAGGATATTTTTTTTCTTTTTTTTTTTTTTTTTTTTTTTTACAATAGCAGAAATTAGGTACAGAAACACAGTAAATGCTTTAATTCAGCTAACCTACCAGTTAAACTAAGCAAAAACAAACTTTAAAAGTGCAAAAAACTCAGAAATACAGGCAGGAATGCAATAAAACAACTTTGCACAGCTTAGTTAAAGAAACAGAGAAGTCTATATATACAGAAAAGCAGCTAAAACAGACAAACACTTCAGATGCAGTGCAACCTAGAACACTTGAGTTGTAGCAATATTAAGGCAATTACAGTTATAATAAATGCTCTGAAATATACTCTATATTTCCAAAATGTTTGAGAAGCACAGTCAGAACACAAGGAGATTCAGGTAAAAAAATTTTTTTTTTTTTTGAAAGGGAAAAACGAGAAACAGAAGGCCTTATCCAATGTTCTCTCTGTATTAGGTACAATGAGCTAATGACACTAGACTGGGAGGAGTGTCACAGATCAGATTTACAGTAGGGGTGGGCAACTGCAAAGCCACCAAGTATAAAATCAAGACACCAGCTGGGAGAGGGGGGTAGGGACAAATACAATAGCCTACAGACAGTAAGCACTAGAGAAAGCCACAAATGAAAGTTTTTGAATAGATAAAGATTTGTAAAGATACAGAATGCTTTTAACTGCAAAGAAATCACTTACTTGTGCAGATTAGTTAATAGCAATAAAATACGCTCAAAGACTAAAAAGCAGGCAATAAAAGTGCTATATATTAATTGTTAGAAACAATAATCTGTATAAATAATCGAAAAAAAAAAACAGGATGCTTCTATATCTCAGCTAACAGTCGTGGTCAACAACTCTCATCCACTCTGCTCAGTGTGTATAGTAATTATTGGAAAGGGGAAACTTGGGTCCAACTCATTTAAGAACAGTTGACATTCAGCCAGCCTGCATATTATGGAAGCCTTGTTAGTTTAAACATTGATTAACTTTACTTCATTCTGATTATAGGATGTGGGATCAAACCACTATCATATCTTACCCGTTTGAAGCATGCTTACATTGCCACATAGCTTCACATGCCTCCAGTGTGAATCTAGATGCAGATTATAATATTTCTAATATGGCTGTTTTCACAAGCAGCCTGTAGAGTACTTTCCGCTCCTACTACTTATCATACCCACTAATGAGAAAAGATCTTGTCTGTGTTTAATTGAATGCCTCACATGTCTTTCAGGTAAAATATCAACTCATCTGACAGCTTATTGAGTATATTTTGAATTGACTAAGTGCAAAATGTATTTAATTTACAGATGTAAATGTAGAACGTTTCTTTATTATGAAATAATTTGCACCTCTAACCTCCAAACAAGATCTTATGGGACAGCTTTCTTTATGCCTTTTTTTTTTCTAGTGTATACGTTTGTCTTCCTGGCCAGTCTAACATCTGACCTCAGTCTAGCCACCCTTCTTCAAATAAAATCTATGTTACTGGTGACTGGTCTCATGCACTGACCATTTATTGACTGGTCTCACATCCTGCCATCCTACTTATTAACAGATTTCAAACATATTCAACATAATGACTTCTGAGCTGTTGATTCACTGCCCTTCCTTACCACCTCATGATAAATTGCATGATGTGATCTGTCTGATATTCCCAATTATTTTTCCAGCTACCTCATGTAAACATAAATAATCATAGGGATGTTTCATAATCAGTAGCTATATTAGTGATGAAAATACCCCTGTCATCATCACTGAAATGCACACTAAAATATCTTTGATTGCATTTTGACCCAACAAGGTTTAAAATAAGGATAGTCAAGTAGGTTAGACAATGTCAATAATGCCCTTTGCTAACAATAGTTTGCCAGTCAAGATTTTGTTCATGATTTAAGGGCTGTTTTGGGCAGGTGTAGAGGAGGTGATACAAACACTGAAGTCAAATTTTGGAAGTATAAGTCAAAGATTATTTTAAATGAGAATAATATTCCAGGTCTGACTAGAAGTAACTTTAATAAACTTTTCATAAGAAGACATGTTTGAGGTATTAATCGTGAGTGATTATTTTTTATTATCTTGTATGAATACTGAGGTTTGAACAACACTGTATTAGTCTGTCCCCCTCCTTCAGTACACTGGAATGACGCCTTGACTGTGTCTCAGATAACCCATGTTTGACTAGTGACCTGCATGCAGGAGGGTGTGGGAGATGAAAATAAGCATTGTTTTGCCATTTCAACCATTCTGGGGAATGGATCTTTGCACTGCACCCAGAGGGAGCATTAAAAAGTATACCCCTGGGGAATGATGTTGTTGGGTACATTCTTTCAGTGCAATGTAGATGCATACATCAGTAAAAAATGAGTGATAGCTCACATGTTTCCTATGGAGGCAGGGCACCTATAGTGGAGCTCAACAGAGATTCTCCATGGAATAAGGCTCCTGGGGTGAGATGCTGCTCTTGTTCAACTGTATAGCAGCCTTTACTGCCTGACATTTGCTTGTAACTGAAGAATATGAATTATAAACCAAACGCGGGAGAGAAATGGACCATAGATCTGTCTACCTGAAGAGGGTTATGGGTCAAGTAGTCACATCAAATCAAAGTGCCAATGGGAGCTCTACAGACTAAAACATAGGACTCTTGACTTGCTTGTAGAAGGTTCTGGTACTTTGTGAAGGGTGGGAGCTGGTTAGTAGCCCCCTGCTGGCCCAGTATTCATTTATCAGGATAAAGAATAAGTGGGTTAGTTGGCTGCAGGTAGAGAAGCTACTGACCTGACCACGTGTACAGAAAAAAACTGTTTTTGTCTGATGAAATAAAATGTAGTGCATGAAAATGTATATTTTTGCATTTGAAATGTTTATAATTTATATTGCATTGAAAAGTTATTTTTTTAACTGAAAGAAAAGAAGTAATGTGTTTTTGCTGTTGCAGAATAGTTTGGATTACTGTCTAAATAGCTAAAAATTACAAAAGAGTAATGTAATTTACATTTTCGGGTATTTCTTTTTTTTTCAATGTGTCAGTAAAGTATGAATAATTTTGAAAACTCTTTATATTAATTTAAAGTACAGTATTTTGTTTTCAAAAAGTATATCCATCTTAACCCATATTATGTTTTGATCATATTTAAATATTTCCTTACTTCACTCTTGAAGTCCTTTACTTCAAGTGCAGCTGCTGGAGGCAATGTGGCTGCTTTTGTTCCAATAGTTAATGTAAAAAAAGTGTGTCTTAACTGATCTTGTCCAGCTATATTCTGAATAAAACCATTACAGTCTGATAATACTGCACAAGATCAGTGTGATGCTCAGTGGTCAATTTATATGGTTAACAACTCAATATCCCCAATGGGCACTTTAGGGTTTACTATATGTTAGCACAGGAAAAAATACCTTATGCCCAAAAGTACATGCCCAGAAATTTTAAAAGCAGTAACCCTATCTGCTAATTTAGTACGCATAGGTATTGTATTTCACAGTCACCCTGCACTACAGAGAAACTATAATGATGCATACTGAGTTCTATATTTTGGCAGGTTGCTCAAAAAATGCTATTTCTGGTAAATGAACAGCATTTCAAAAAAAAGAATGGTCATTGTGGCCAAAAGAGCTGCACCATTCTTATACTTAAACAGCAAGATCCATTTCTATACTTAAATAGCAAGATTAGATCCCCTTATTAACCTATATCCAACCAAAAACATGTTGTGTTTCTTTAACCAAGC